>NC_037680.1:36112128-36304760 GCF_003255815.1 Theropithecus gelada
TGTGTGTGTGTGTGTGTGTGTGTGTGTGTGTGTGTGTGTGTGTGTGTCCCCGAAAAGATAGGAGGGAAAAAGTCACATGGATATTTCAGGCAAACAGAGGGAGTAGCAAACACAAAGCTACTGTGTTTGCACAGTATGGGAATGAGTATGATGATGATAATGATAACCAGCTACTCAAAGACCATTGATGAATAACTAAGTAATACAGAAATGGTCCTGAACTTAATGATGGACGACTTATGATTTTTTGACTTTACAAGTTTATTGGGATATAGCCCCATTCTAAGTCGAGGAGCATCTGCATGTGACAAGACAAAAAAAACCTTTTTTAACAGGATGTGTATAGAAAAAGAGAAAACAGACTGTTGACTCACTTCCCCAAAACTTTCAACTGTCTTCTCCTTAGGCTGATTTCAGCATTAGCAGTTAACTCCAGTTAATTCAACATGGAACCCCTTTTCTCATGCTATAGATCAGACTGTGTGCCCCAGAAACAAATTTTAAGCACTACTCAAAAGGTATATTTGTACTTTGAGAAGAACAGGGTTCAAATAGAGGCTGGACAACTCCTGTGAGGAGAGTTGTTGACGTTCATGCACCTCATGAGCAAAAGGCTAAACGAAGTCGTCTTCAATGCTAAGTATGTTTGCTATAGTCCTAATATAATTAAAAACCTGCCCATTAAGCTCTCTGCAAAGGGCCTTTCTATGACTCTTATTTCTTCACAGCAGTCCTGAATGATAGGTTGTGATTAATAATGCACTTACATGACTCTTAGGGATTTTATAATTTTATAATTCTTTAATATGTACAGAAATTTAGGAGCCTCATGAATATTTTAGAAGCTGTACTTAGCACAACTCCAAAAGTTTCTATATAGATCCTCTGCCTAAAATTGTCATGTGCTAATAGAAGATAGTATCATATCCACAGGAATACTTTGCATTACCAGTCAAATCTAATAGAACTCTTGGTTCCTTTATAAGTTCTCTCTTTTTTAAAAACAAACAAACAAACAAACAAAACAGGCACAGCATGAGGAAGTGATTCTTGGGACATACTTGTTCTAAACGTTAATGAAGGAAAAGGCAAAGACTTCTTTTTTGTTTTCATTGTCAATAATAAGACCTTTGCTCCTCTCCCATTAAGATATGAGTTGTAGTCACATAACTTCTGCAAGGGCAACTGTGGCAGAGACAGATGAAGAAGAGGGGCTATTTATTACATTTATATGTATGGAGGAGGGAGTGGCTATTCCAAGTCCCTGACTAATCCAGAGATTCTGTGGCTGTACTCTGAGCTGCAAGATCTCTCTGAATCCCAAAGAAACTGAGGCACTCTGACACCCCATCCCCTCTCCATATCACTCTTCCCAATCTAGCTTTCAAGACATGCATCTCCATATTCTCCCATCACTTCCCTCTTCAGAAGGATTATGAATAATATTTTTTCACAGAAGGGTGTGCCATTGTTAATCTGTACCTTTCTCTTTGGGCATCACTGGTCTATTTTTTTAAAGATTCGGTCTCAAGATTTGCCCTCAAAATCTAAAACAGGCCAGGCGTGGCAGTTCACACCTGTAATCCCAGATCTTTGGAAGGCTGAGGTAGGAGGATCACTTGAGCTCAGGAGTTCGGGACTAGCCTGGGCAACAAAGTGAGACCCCACCTCTACAAAAAAAAAAAAAAAAAGAGCAAGGCATGGTGGCATGCACCTATAGTCCCAGCTACTCGGGGGGCTGAGGTGGGAGGATCACTTGAGCCCAGGAGGTCAAGGCTGTAGTGAGCCATGATTGCACTACTGCACTCTAGCCTGGGTGACAGAGTGAGACCCTGTCTCAAAAAAATAAAAACAAAAAAAACCAACAAAAGGAATGAAATACTTGATATGCACAATAAAAATTATGGAAAGTAATCTTGCTGCAAAACTAGTTTTCAACACATAAGCAAATTGTTAAAAGATTCTCAACAGTAAAAGAAGTCCTGAAATAATACCTAATTGTAATTTCACTTTTTCATTGGAAGAAAAATAAACATTAACATTTCAAAATTTATTTTAAAATACTCTAATATTTAATCTGAGATAATTTCCCCTGAAACATAACTGTGCCATACACAAGAGTCAGAAAAGGTGGCATCAGGCCGGGCACGGTGGCTCACCCCTGTAATCCCAGTACTTTGGGAGGCTGAAGTGGGCAGATCACGAGGTCAGAAGTTTGAGACCAACCTGGCCAACATGGTGAAACTCCATCTCTACTAAAAATACAAAAATTAGCTAGACGTGGTGGCGCATGCCTGTAATCCCAGCTACTCGGGAGGCTGAGGCAGGAGAATTGCTTGAACCCAGGAGGTAGTGGTTGCAGTGAGCCGAGATTGCACCACCGCACTCCAGCCTGGGTGACAGAGTGAGACTCCATCTTGGAAAAAAAAAGAAAGAAAGAAAAGGTGGCATCAGTAGATTAAGATGATTTAAGGCTTTGAATTCAATCTATGAAATGAGTGCATAGCAGAGGTAATATAATTTGAAAAAAATTGCAATCCACTTATCCCACCTACTTTTTAAATAACTCACCTAAATTTTTCATCCTTTTATTATAACTTAGAATAAAGTGCAGGTACACAAATCAAACAAAACAAAAATCCACAAGATGGTAAAATCTCTGTTATTATGGAGCTTCCCTCTGGTAAGAGAAGCAACAAGCAAGACAGATGAATAAACACGATGCATTCAGAAAGGCTTGGAAAAGATAAAACATGGAGATGTGATGGAGAATGTGGGTGTTCAGGGAGGCTTTGGAGAAGGTGACATATGAACAGAGATCTGAATGGTGGAGGTAGGGGCAGCCATGCCAAGGACTGCAGGAAGGTGGTGTGCACAGAAGGACCAGAGGCGTTGGAGTACCCAGATACTGTTTACTCCATGGATACAGAGTGAATGACAGGAAGGGTGGTAAGAGATGACATCAGGGAAGAAGGCAGAGGCACCTGATCTAAGGCTTGTAGGACATGGCAATTCAAAATCCCTAGATTCTGATCCACATGATGATCATGGAATGAGGACTTACTCAGAACATGCTTGTTATCTCATGCCAGGCATAGGAAACCACTGACCAATAAACACATACTGATCATCTACTATGTGCTTAAGCACCCTTACAGAAAAACTTTTTAAAGAGATGCCATGGATTTTCACTCAGGAATTTAAAGAATGTTTTGTCCACTGTGATTTTCAAAATAATAGCAAAGAACAACATAAGATCACTTCACTAATAACCTCCAGAATGACAGAAAATAACAATGATTTCCATTTCAATATCACATTTATATTCAATACCCATATTTATTATGCAACATCATAAGAGCTTTTCTATTAAGATCTTGGTATTCAGCAACAAACTCTTTCTTGACTTAGTTCTAAGCCAAATATGACCCCTGATCTTGCTTGGATGGGAGATTTGTAAAGTATTATGAAAAACACACTTAGTTTTTCAGCCCTATAACATTAGCATGTATATGAATGTGCTCAGTAACCATAAACATCCAATACACATAAGGTGGTATTCATATGTTTTCTGGTTGCAACAATTACCCTTCATTTTGTATGAAGAGAATAAAGGGAAGGAAATCAAGATGAACCACACCTGTAACAGGGACTAGACATGGAGTTTCCACTTAATGCTCCCAATAGCCCCGTGAGGTAAGTATTATCTCTGTTTTACTGAAGTGCAGATAAGTTGGTTAACTAGCTAGGTCAAAGCTCACACTCATTTCTAAATTAATCCTTAAAGCTTCCTGACTGAGAGAAGCTGATTAATTAACAACATTAATTTATTCATCATGCATTTTTCTAAAGCTCTTGAAAAGCCTATTGATCCACACTGGACTTATCAAAGGAAATACACAAAAATTTCCAAAGGGAAATTTGCCCTCTATTGCTGGTCAAAACAGCTTCACTGAAGAAGAGACATACCAAAATCTAGAAACTGATTTTCTTTAAAAGTCTGACAAGAAAGAAAAATCTGACAAGAAAATTCGACTAGCCTAAAGTACAAATGCACAGCCTCGCAGAGGGTGGTTTACATGAGAGTTGAGATGTTACTGGCTTGCAAAATGAGGGTGTGCAGAAGAAGGGTTCAGAGACAGCCCAGCTTTGTCTTAGACAAAATTAATGTTCCCAGTCTGAACAGTGTGAACATGGGCACATCTTGTTTCTGCCCCTTTGATAGGCAGCAAGTGGCATAACCAGTCATAAATGCTGGTCCACAAAAGCTTTCAAGAAAGGAACCTTGGGTTTGTATGCAAGTTCTGAGCTGCTGCTGCCTCCAGCACTGAGGTCCACTGAAATATTCCTGTCAGCAGACTTTGAACAGGCACTTATTATAAAAAGGCAGTGAAATTCGGGGCCGGGGTTGGGGGGGAATCTCTTGCATTTTATTTAAATCTCTTGCACTTTATTTAAGCCCACACAAGTACTAATTTAGTTCTTGTTTATTTTGCTCTTTAATTCCCGGAATTGTTCAGTCAGTGGTGTTTTTGGAAGTCTCCCTTCTCCAGTCTCCCCATCCACATATTTTTGACATGCTTGTATGGAAATTTTTTTTTTTTAAAAAAAACCAGTCAATAGAATTGTGCATTTTCCTCACAAGTCATTTTGTGAGTGAGTGGTCACGTGTGTGATTTTTCAGATGTCACTTGCACAACAGCAGACTAGAACTTTAAAACCCCTTGATTTCAGTGAAATCCAAGCTTGGCCTGTTCCCGTTCCTGTTCCATCCAGGGGTTATTTGGCTGAACTGTTTTCCTGTTTCAACAACTTGAACACCAACCAACTAGACAAACAGCGCTGCTTGCAAAAGAGGGCCTGCTTCCTCCAGCCCCCACCCCCATCCCAGCAACCCCACCCCGGCCGCGCACCAGCTGGGGAAATCGCCGCCAATGTCCCCGCTTCTCATTTCAGCCTGAAATGGCCCTGAAACGGCGCCCGTCGTGCAACTCCAAGTCCCTCAGTTCTCCGGCCAATCGGCCTAATTTGGGGGTTCCCTCCCCGCGGAGTGGGGTCTGCGCTGAGGATGTGGACTCCAAGGAAGACAGGGCCCTCCCGTATTCTCGGCCACCTCCCCTCCCCGAGGGCAGGCGGGTGAGAGGTGACCCGGAGCCAGGACCCACGGGGGACGGTCGTGCAGGGAAGGGCGGGATGCCCTCGGGTGCGCGAGGACGAAGAGTGTGCGTTGGGAAGGGGGCGAAGGCGGTCGCGCGCGGTCCCGGCGAGGGACGGCTTACGGGCTTACCCGCGACGGCAGCAGCGGCGAGCCCCAGCAGCGGCAGCAGGAGCGCGGGCGGCGCGGCCAGGGGCATGACGGCGGGTGCCGGGGGGCGTCGGCGGTGGCGCGGCCTGAGCGGAGCGGGCGGAGCGGGCGGGGCGGGGCGGGGCGAGGCGGGAGCGGGGGCGGCGCTTCTCGGGTGCGGGTTCAATGCCCGCCGGGCGGAGCGTGAACGGCACGGGGGGCTCCCACCAGGAGGACCTGTGTGCTCCGTCCCACAGGAGCAGCTGGCGCGCGGCCTTCTGGAGCTTCTAATTTTTGTTTTTTAAACTTTTAATTTGAACTGAAATAACTTAGGACTTTCGAAAATATTGCAAAAACAGCACAAGAGATTTCCGTAACCCTTCAGCCAGCTTCTCTAAATATTAACATCTTATATAACGCCAGTGCAGTGATCAAACACAGGACACTCGCACTGGTATAATGCGATTAGCTAATCTACAGCACTTACCGCATCTCATTAATTGCCCCTCTAAGGGTCCTTTTCTGTTCTGGGATTCAATCCAGGATCATACATTGCATTGAGATGTTGTGTCTCCTTAGTCTCCCTTTAATCTAGGACAGTTCTCTGTCATTCTTTTTCTTTCACGATCAAACCACATTTAAAAAGTACTGGCCAGTCGTTTTGTAGAATGTCCCTCAGTTTCATTTTGTCTGACGTTTCCTCCTGATTGGATTCAGGTTGCGCTTTTTTGGCAAGAGTACCCCAGAAGTGATGTACCTGCTGGAGAAGGACAAGATGTCGATGTCTCATCACTGATGTTAACTTGGATCACTTGGTTAAGGTGGCGTTTGCCAGCCTTCTCCTTTGGATCTACTGGCCAGAATCCTCCTTTTCAAAGACTCTTTTTCAGTGAACTATGTCTTTTCGACAGCTTTTCTCTGTTACCAGCTCCTGGATGAAGAGTCTTTAAGCTATGCTTGCTACAATGTATGCATAAACTGTGCAATTATACTTCACTCATGAGGGCCTCTGGACAACACCAGCCAGGGTCAAGCAAGGGTGCTTGTTTAAGCCTCATGTCATTGGCAAAAGAGTTCTAAAAAATCAAGTCTAAACTCAACAACATGAAAACAAATGACCCAGTTAAAAAAATGGGCAGATGATCTGAATACACACCTCATCAAAGAAGTTATATAATGGCAAATAGATGAAAAGATGCTCAACATCATATGTAATTGCTGAATTGTATATTAAAACAAAAATGAAATACCACTACATACCTATTAGATACCAGAATCCAAAAACGCTAACAAGATCACATGTTGGCGAAGATGTGGAGCAAAAAGAACTCTCATTCAGTGCTGGTGCAAATGCAAAATGGGACAGCCACTTTGGAAGACAGTTTAGAAGCTTCTTCCAAAACTAAATGTACTCTTACCATACCATCTAGCAATCACAACTCCTTGGTATTTATCCAAATGAGTTAAAAACTTACATATACACAAAAACCTGCACATGAATGTTGATAGCAGCTTTATTCATAATTGCCAAAACCTAGAGGCAACCAAGATGTCCTTCAATAAGTGAATGGATAAACGATGGCACATCCAAACAATAAAATATTATTCAGTACTAAAACCAAATAAGCTATCAAGCCACAAAAAGACATGGAAGAACTTTAAATATGTTTTGCTAAGAGAAAGAAGCCAATCTGAAAAGACTACATATTATATGATTCCAACTATATGACATTTTAGACAAGGCAAAACTATGGAGACAGTAAAAAGATAAATGGTTGCCAGGGGTAGGGGTGGGAAGAAAGAGGGAATGAATAGATGGAACACAGGATTTTTAGAGCCATGAAATTATTCTGTAGGATACTGTAATGGTAGATGTGTATCACTATATATGTGTTAAAACCCTTAGAATGCACAAAACAAAGATGAACCCTAGTGTGAACAATAGACTTTAGTTAATAATTTGTCAATATTGGCTCATCCACTGTAACAAATGTACCTGCTAATGCAAGATGTTAATAATTGGAGAAACTGGGGTATGTGTAAGGAGGTACATGGGAACTCTATACCTTCTGCTACATTTTTTGTATACATCTATAACTGCTCAAAAATTACTCTTTTTTAAAAAAATAAAATCTAACCCTTTCCACACTTCTGATAATCCAGAGTGGTTACACCAAGGAAATTTGACCCACGGGGTCTATAAGGAGAGTCATAGAGTGTTAGATGTGGTAGGGGTCATCTTCATTTACTAGTAAGGAAATTGAGTGACCCAAAGAAGGGATGTGATTCCCTGTGAGCTCACAGAGAATGCTAACAAATGAACCAGAGCCCAGGTCCTGTGCTGGACTCTCCCACCTATTCCAGGTTCTGCCCCTTTGCCAAAGTATTAAGGTCTTGCTTAACTTATTTACTTCCATTCTTCTTCTCAGGCTGCCAATAATGGGTTTATTATATACCAAACTCCAGACCAGAGCGAATCCTTCCAAAGGTACTCTACGTTGGAATATTGACACATCTTGATTCCAGACTCTTTTGCCTTCCTAATTACAGAAGTAAAAATGGACAGTTCTAAGCAATCATGTAATTGTGAAAGTTATCTCTTCCAACCCACCTCAGGCACCAAAGTATATTTTATCAATGTGGTTTTCTTTGTGTTAAGCTACTTTTCAAATATTGGTTACATTTACCAATAGAATTAACATCCTAATGAATCAATCTATTTAAGGCAAAACCTATTTTAACACTGTCATTTTAAGTCATTTGGCTAAAGAAAATTATATTATTTTATTGTTAACTCTGGTGCACACTGCCTCATTTTTGATGCTAATCTGATGAAATAGACTACTTATTGCCTGTATGTGGGTACTGTTATATTTCACTCTCCAATTTACTCTCCAGTTACACCTCATACCCTTAATTTTTCCTTCACTCTCACTCCAACTTACGTCCTCTTTTGACTCATGCCAGACTTCAGGCCCTTGCCTGCATTTTTCTCAGCCTTTTCTTTCTCCCTTCTCCACCCAGCTGGGATACCACATCCTCTGTCCCCTTGTTCCTCTGGTGTGCTCACCTGGCCAACTCAGAACCTGTGGTCTCCGCTTTCTTCTTCATGCTTTTTTTTTTTTTTGGAGACAGAGTCTCACTCTGTTGCCCAGGCTGGAGTGCAGTGGCACTACCTCAGCTCACCTCAACCTCCACTTCCTGGGTTCAAGCAATTCTCCTGCCTCAGCCTCCCGACTAGCTAGGATTACAGGCATACGTCACCACACCTGGCTAAGTTTTTTGTATTTTTAGTAGAGATGGGGCTTCACCATGTTGGCCAGGCTAGTCTTGAACTCCTGACCTCAAGTGATCTGCCCGCCTTGGTCTCCCAAAGTGCTGGGATTGCAGGCATGAGCCACCTCGCCCGGCCCTTGCTCTCTTTTTCCTCAACTTTACTGAAGTCAACTGAGGATAGGTGGAGGAAATCAGTCAGTACTCCCGATGGCTGTCACTATAAACAATATGGCTTTTAATTTCATCTGGGCCCTCTATTGCTCTTCTGCAATCCTTGTATTTGATTTTACCTTAGTCAGTGTCCTCTCCTATTTTTCTCATTGAGTATTTCAAATTTATTACTCTTTTCAAGCTAAGATCCCAGGCTAGGTGTGGTGCCTTATGCCTGTAATCCCAACACTTTGGGAGGCTGAAGTGGGAGGATCACTTGAGCCCAGGAGTTTGAGAGCAGCCTAGGTAACATTGAAATCACCTGTCTCTAGGAAAAAAAAAAAAAAATTAATGTTGGAGGTCGAGACTGCAGTGAGCTAGAGTTGCACCACTGCACTCCAGCCTGGGCAACTGAGCCAGACCCTGTCTCTAAAAAATTTTTAAACTTTTTAAAAGACCCCATCTGCTACCAATCTTTCTCAGCAGGCCTTGCCTTCTAGTACACAAGAAAATGGGAGACCATTACATACAGACAAACACCTTCAAATGCTTATCTGCAGTTCTTCTCTTGTGGCCTCAGAGAAGAAGGCATGCTTCCCCAACCCACCCAAACCAGTTCCTCTTTCTGCTTAGGACTGCGCCTCTCATTTTATCTTCTCCAAGATCTTCCATTAATGATTCCCTCTCCCCACTGCATCATCAGCTGCTCTGTCCATTATTTTTGTTTTTGTTTTTCCTCTCAGCTTCTAAACTTGTGAACCTCTTTCTTTCCCCTTTAGAAAAAAACCCTTCTTCAACCCTTCTTTCCCCTCTAGCCCAGTCCCTTTCCTTTCTGTCTCCATCATACTTCTTGAAATCTCATGTTCCTCATCTCCTAATTTCCCTTTCAATTTTTTTTTTTTTTTTTTTTTTTTTGAGACAGAGTGTTGCTGTGTCACCCAGGCTGGAGTGCAATGGTACAATCTCAGCTCACTGCCTCTGCCTCCTGGGTTCAAGCGATTCTCCTGCCTCAGCTTCCCAAGCAGCTGGGATTACAAGCATGCACCACCACACCTGGCTAATTTTTGTATTTTTAGCAGAGACAGGGTTTCACCATGTTGGTCAGGCTGGTCTCAAACTCCTGACCTCAAGCGATCCACCCACCTCGGCCTCCCAAAGTGCTGGGATTATAGGCGTGAGGTGCCACACCTGGCCTTCCCTTTCACTTTTAAACTCACTTCCATCTGGATTCTGGCTTCACCACTCTGCTACATTTCCATTGGCTAAGATGGTCATTGGTTTCCTAATTCCTAGAATCCAATTTTATCTGACTTTGCCTCTCCAGTATTCAGCAATTGGATCAATATCGACTTGTTTTTCAAAACAGGGTCTTGCTCTGTCACCCAGACTGGAGTTCAGTGGCACGTTCATAGCTCACTGTAGTCTCAAACTCCTGGGCTTACGGGATCCTCCTGCCTTGGCTTCTTGAGTAGGTGGCAGTACACATGGGTGCCACCACAGCTGGCTAATTATTTTATTTTTTGTAGAAATGGGGTCTTGCTTTGTTGCCCATGCTGAACTTGAATTCCTGGGCTCAAATGATCCCCCTGCCTTGGCCTCCCAAAGTGTGAAGAGGGATTACAGGTGTGAGCCACTACCCCCAGCCTATTTATTCTCTAAAAAATGCACACAAAATCTCTTAGCAAATGCCTCGCTTCACAATTGGTGGTCAATTTATTTCTTGTACTGTATGCCTAACATAAAAAACCCAATCTAGAGATTTTTTTTTCCAATAAGGATCAACTCCAGCATTTTTACTTTTACTTAAAAGATAAAACAACTTTATTACGACATCACCATTATATACAGCTGTGCTTTTCACATCAATTTGGCTTAGTTCTTGGAGGAAAGTCTTAATGACTAAAATTGTAGACAGATCATAGGACAAGAGAACTAGTCTAACAGTCTAACAAATTCAATAAGAAATCAGGACAACTGTAGACTATATAAAAACTGTCTTAGAAAATTATTTACAACTTTATCATAGTGTAAATACTCTAAATGTAAAATAAATCTATGGATTTTATACAAAAATACTCTAAAGTACAAATGTAAGTTAAATGCTGAATAAAACATTCACCTTTTCCAGTGGATGCTATTACTAAGAACATAATCTAGGTGTCAAAACTTAAAGTCATAACCACAAAGCAATGTTTTCTTAATCACTCATAATTTTAAATCTGTTAGTAGTCATCACAAGGTTTAGAGTTCTACTGAAAAAGTCTCATTTTTACAAATGCAACTCATACACTTTCCTTCATGGACCCTTTCTCTGTTTAACACGTGTAAAAAAAGTAAAACAAAATTCTTAGTCCAAAGTTGACATGCTATGTGAAGTACATAAATTGCAAAATTATCAATCTTAAATACCTAGTTGATTCTCTTTACAAGAGAAACAGTCATGTAATACATCAGAAAATACAAAGCACACTGCTACAGGGTACCTACTCAATCTAAAAATAATGTTCCCACACTTCAGAAAATGTTAAGTACTAAATCTTTAAAAGTCATTGTTTTATGAACAGTTATAAACAGAAAAAAACTCTTCATATTTACATAATATTGGTATGAAATAACTTTGGAATAATATAAGAAGCATTTTGCCAAGAGGAATCATTTTGCTGTATAAAAAGTAAGCAGAAGCCAGGTGCGGTGGCTCATGCCTCTAATCCCAGCACTTTGGGAGGCCGAGGCAGGAGGATCACCTGAGGTCAGGAGTTCGAGACCAGCCTGGCCAGCATGGTGAAACCCTATCTCTACTAAAAATACAAAAATTAGGCGGGCATGGTGGTGGGCACCTGTAATCCCAGCTACTCAGGGGGCTGAGGCAGGAGAATCGCTTGAACCTGGGAGGCGAAGATTTACAGTGAGCCAGGATCACGCCATTGTACTCCAGCCTGGGTGACAGAGAGAGATCACTCTCAAAAAAAAAAATTAAAATTAAAATTAAAAAGTAAGCATGTCTTATTGTTTATTTTTCCCCATTGCTAAAAATGACTATTTTGAAACAAGGTTGATAGAGTTTACAGTTCAATTTTTACTTTGAGGTGCTAATTTTGCATTTGGCCAGATGCTCTTAAAAATTAAAAAGTAGACATGTCACCTAGTAATATGCCAATTTTAATTTTCTAAGAAGTTTTATTAAAAAAACTTCTATTAAAATAGACATATCCTAGTTACCAATCACATTCATATAGAGAAAATGCACATTAAACATATTACTGTACAAACAATTTGGACTTCAGTTCCAGCTTTGGAGTCCTCTCCATTCTATTAATTAGGGTGATAAACATGGCATTTAGCAGGCTGTTAACTGTGGATACCAGCACATGCCTAAGATCTAAACAACTGAAAAAGTACTTAAGAGTTCTACTTTGAAGCAGAGTAAATACTGACACTGGGACATTTTAAGTGACTAATTTTTTGTAACATATTAGTGCAAATTAGAAAACTTTGAGAAGAATTTAGTCATGGAAAGAAGGAAGCATAATCTCATCTTCATTCACTCCTTGTGCATATCGAACTGCTGAGAAGCCCGCCAGGTGCAAACGGTGCCTTTGGAAGACGAACCAAATCAGTACGCCCATGAGAACTAAGATACTTAGTGTGGCAACTGCGAAAGCTATTGATGTGTAATCAGGGCCTGGAACAGGAAAAGGTTTGATGTTGGAGGAGAGAATACAAAAGTGATCATTATTGATTTTATACATTATGGGTTGTGTCACACACGTAAACCTGTAAGCTGTGTACAGACATAATAAATCTGATTGTTTCATAGCACTAACATAGAATTCAAACTCATCATCAGATCAAAAGAAACACTTGAGTGATTTCTTTTCACATGTGTTTTCCTTTTCATTCAAATCCTCTTCATTGAGATAGGAATTTTCTTCCAAAGACATTAATGTGCTGTGATTATTCTCACATTCCCTTCCTAACACCAATTTGGGAATATCACCACCTGTATATTATCCTACTTTGATAGCAAATCGCTAAAAGCTATAAATTTTTGTGATTGACTTACCTGGGGCCAAATAAAGTATTATTTGCTTCAAAATGATTTAAGCCTCTCAGATGAGTTCATTTAGTGCAGCTGCTGTTCCAAGCCCCTTATCTGCATGCTGCCCAGATGGATTCGCTCTGTTCCATGACTTTACACACCATTGCTATGCACATTACACATCTCATCCCTCTATGGATAACTCAAAATGGCCAACATAGAACTTTTGATTTACAACAACCTAACTCTGCTCCCACCCAACCCCCAAATCTTCCAGTTGCTTTCCATTCCACTCAGAATAAAACCAGAACTCAAGCCTTGCTTCCAAAGCTCTGTATGTCTAGCACCTACCTGTCAGTTCTTCCCTGAGCGCTCAGCAAACTCGTTCTGCCCTAGGCTCTTTGCTCCAACTGGTACCTCTGTCTGTTATGCCCTTTCCCTTGATATTTGCTTGGCTTGATTTTTTAGATCTTAGCTTCAATGTCTCCTGCTTCTAGGCGTCTTCCCTGGTATCCTAGAGTAGCTATCCACCTAGTCTCCATCACATAGAGTTTATAACAATTTGATATTTTCCTCTCTTTAAAAAATTGACCTATTTACTTCTCTTTCTTCACCAGATTGTAATTTCTGTGAGAACAGATACCTTATCTGTCTTGTTCTCAGGTGCATCCCAGTGTGCAAAACAGGGCATGGCATATAGTAGACACTCTGTTTACTGACTCAATGTGTGTATACATGGATACTGATTACCTAGAATTGAGGTTTTATCTTTAATATTTACATACCAGAAGCAAAATTTTTATGCAAGATCTTTAAAAATGTTACTGTGAAAAATTTGGAGCTCTTTCTCCAGAAATGAAGTTAATATAATATTTTAATGGTAATTTTGAGTATTAATTCATAATGAAATGTAAGTTCAAATTATGATTTTTTATAGATACCCTGAATGTTTTCAATAACTAAATCCAGTTTTGCATTGTTTTAAAATTAACCATGAGTTTTATAGGATTAGGAAGAAAGGAAGCAAATTAACTGCAGAAATAGACCTTTAAGCTTTTATATAATCAAACCATAGAATAAAATACATCTCAAGAGCATTTTAAAAGAAATTACTTCCCTAATACCCTGGCAACTTCTGTTTTTCTTAGGAAAGAATTATATGAAATGTAGACTGGAGTCCTAGTCATCTTGTGCATTTATTGTCCCTTGTAATCTATTTTTCAGGGGGAAATCTCTATGACTTAATCAAGATATTTGGATATACTTTAAGGACTAAATACTTCAAGACCAAGTACAGAATTTTGTACATAATTGGATTGTGCATTTATTTCCTGACTGTTCTGCAAAAAGTTTCCTAAGGACAGGTTCCATACTTACCCAGAGGCATTTTGCAGACAACTCTTCCAAAGCCATGTTCACATTCAACATTTTTCCAAGTTTCATTTGAAGCTATCAACATGCTACATTTTCCAATACCACTCTTACTTTTATTTTCCCATTTGACAAATGTCACTTCTGATCCATCTAACCAACTCCAAGACTGGTCTGAAGAAAGAAATTAAATATAACTATGTTTACTGACACTAAACTAGTAAGTTACAAGCATGGGGTTCATGTAACTCATCAGAACTGTGCTGTCCAATATGATAGCTACTTGTTAAAATAAAATGCATTAAAAAGGAAAAAAAAAATCAGTCCTTCAGTTGCACTACTCACATTTCAAGTGCTCAAGAGCCACATGTGACCAGTGACTACTATATTGGACAGTGCAGATATAGAACATTTCTGTCTTTGTAGAAAGTTCTATTGGACAACACAGATAGAGAATGTGGTGTTTCAATTAAAGTGTAGAATACTTGCACATTTATTTTGTGAGGGAGAGATTTCTAAGGACCCATATACTTCCCCTAGTCTAATTTTAAAAAGTCATATCATTAAAGACATACTGGTGGAAGACGAAGGGTGCAGGAACCTCCATCCCCACCCTTCTCCCACACCACCCCCAGGACTTCATCTTTGTTTTCCAGCTGAAGTGGCACCACCTTGTGGTGACAGTGTAAACACGATTTAGGATTCATTTGGACAACTTGGAATCCTTGTATTTTTTGACAAGTACTTAACATTTTAGAATTCACATTTTAATAATTTAAAATTCAACTTTGCATAAAATGTGAAAAAACTTTCTCTTCTGTCATATTTGTACTCTTAATTTATTTCTACCAATTCCAAGTTCACCCAAACCCTATTTACATAATATTGGTATGAAATAACTTTGGAATAATATAAGAAGCATTTATCTATATCTACTATTTCTTATTAAAAAATCCTTCCACAAATTTTCTTTGAATCAATTATCTGCAATTTTATAGGTTGGCGCGAAAGTAATGGGAAAAACTGCAATTACTTTTGCATCAACCTAACACTAAGCCAGTTTTTAAAGATTACTATTAAGATTTAATTTTAACCAATGGTAAAAAATATTCTTAGAGAGAAGGGAATAACAAGAAGATAACTGTCTGAACAACAATGTTATAAGCTGCAAATCCACGCGATGACAGACACTAGAACTCTAAGAGAAGGCAGGCATGGGCTCCTTGTGGGGACACAGACATTGCTGAGAAGAAAATATCCTGATGTTGATCCAAGGATCCCAGAAATAAGCCTCTAGAATGATTCTACTTTATTAAACATGATTTTCTGTGTCATTAGTGGTTTCCATCACTGCTAAGTTAACTCATGGATTCATTCAAAATTTATAACCGTCCAGAACAGCCAGCGACCTAGTTTATTTATCCATAAGAGGCACCTGAATTAGCCATCACTTAACATTCTTTAGCAAGGATGACTTGTTATTTAGGATGAGTTAGAACTCTCTTTGCACACTACACATACAATTATTTCACTTACCAACAGAATGTTGAGATAATCCAAGCCAAACTCTCATGGTAATATTATTATTTTCCCTCATCAGTCTGCTCACAAATTTATTCTCATCTTCATCTTTTATGGAAACGATAGTTGCAGACTGATCTGTTGAAGGAAAACAAATTCTCAATTAGCTTTATGGAAACTAGAGAAGTAGTTTATTCTCAACTAGCCATTTGAAAAATATATATATTATTAACAAGATCATTGATAAATTCAAGCCTTACACAGAGACAGTTTTTAAAAACTGGTATTTAGGTCAAAATTTTATAAGTACTTCCAAAAAAAATCACTTCCAAACATGTATAAATAAATTTTGTGCTTCTTCAAACTATTTATCTGTCAATATTTTTTTGGCCCTGGAACTGCCTACCCATGAGCCCTCTCTCACTGTTCAGATGAGAAAAGAGAAAGAGTTATATAACCTCCCAATGTCACTTAGCTAGGATATGTGGGAGCTGGAATTTGAACCCAGACCCTCATGCCTCCAAGTCTGAAGTGCTTAACCTACATATTATTTTTACAGTAAACCACTCTGTTTTCTCCTTTAGGAGAAAAAGGTTTCTGACTTTCAAAACATACATATAGCTTACAACAGTTCCCATCATGTGTATACAGGTATAACACCCAATGGTTCCCACACAAAAGTTCCCAGTAATTAGAAGATTTTTCAATCAGTCAAGTGTCTCTACAATGGTTATCAGAATAAATTAGATAAATGCCACCCATCTACCTGGCTAATTTGCTACCCAAGGAAGCAGGTAAACAAATTTTGGTCTTTGAAATACTCTAGGTAGTTTCCCTAGAAGTCATTTTACAGTTTGACTATGGATCAAATTTGTCATGGGAAAGAGCCGATCATTGCTACTCTTTCTAAAATAGCTAAATCTGAAGGCAAAAATCCCTGTCCTTTGTGGTGGTCAGAGGATGCGGCCAATCCTATTGCAGAACGGATGGACAACCATACTACTTTGATTTGTTACCCTGGTGAGGCTAAGCTTATGTATTAATAACCAAGCAGTGGAACAACTATAATTTTTATTTACTACTTAGTTAACGTTACAAAAATTTTACCTCTTAATTCTTTTTTCTAAGCATGTCTAGCTATAGGTAAAACCATTTCAATTCGTCAGTAGTTTTGCTTAGCAGTTCACTTAGCCACTTTTATTTTATTATTTTAAATTTATTATTATTTTTTATTATTTATTTTATTTATTATTTTTTTGAGATGGAGTCTTGCTCTGTCACCCGGCTGGAGTGCAGTGGCGCAGTCTTGACTCACTGCAACCTCCGCCTCCCTGGTTCATGCGAGTCTCCTGCCTCAGCCTCCCGAGTAGCTGGGATTACAGGTGCATACCACCACACCCAGCTAATTTTTGTATTTTTAGTAGAGACAAGGGTTCTCCATGTTGGTCATGCTGGTCTTGAATGGCTAACCTCGTGATCCTCCCACCTCGGCCTCCCAAAGTGCTGGGATTATAGGCGTGAGCCATCACGCCCAGCCACCACTTTAAAATTCTACTTCTTCCCACTTACTAGTTTCCATGTACTTATTATTAACATTGATAATTTTTTTTTTTTTGAGATGGGGTCTTGCTCTGTCACTCAGGCTGGAGTGCAGTGGCGCCATCTCGGCTAGCTGCAACCTCCGCCTCCTGGGTGCAAGTGATTCTCCTGCCTCAGCCTCCTGAGTAGCTGGGACGACAGGTGTGTGCGACCACACTCAGCTAATTTTTGTATTTTTAGTAGAGACAGGGTTTCACCATATTGGCTAGGATGTCTCGATCTCTTGACTCGTGACCCGCCCGCCTTGGCCTCCCAAAGTGCTGGGATTACTGGCATTTTTAATGGCTATTCCAATATTTCATTGAGTTCCTATGTCATAAGATACTTAACCATTTCCTTACCACTGGGCAATTAGTTTATAGTGCTATTAGAAATGGAAAGTGCTTTAAAAATATTTTCAAAAATATAATCATTGCTTCAAATTACATCCTTAACAAACATTTCTAAAAATTATTGAGTCATAAGAAAATCAACAAATTTTAACTCACCATGTTTGGAACACAATTTTTTGGCCTCTGAAAAACTGTGCAATGCCTGATCAGACGTGTAACAATGACCCTTGTACTGGATCCACCGTGACCCATTCTCTTTTACTGTTGGACATCTTGATGAATATGTAAGATGGGACAGCTTTTTAGCTATAAAAATGTTAGACACAGTTATAACAATGCATGGAAAAAACAGACTAATTCAATGTCTAATTCAAAATCTAATTCAATGTCCCTGATTGGAACTGTTGCTTTTGCGGTTAAGAAGCATTTAATTCATACCAGAGAAAGCCACAGCCCACACTCTATAAATACATATTTTAATTAACTTTTTGGAATACCGTTTAAAAAACGTAGATGATAGAAGCAGAAAATGCCTTAGCTTTCTAAGACTGATTTGGACTAAAGTAAAAACAATGAGAAAGACTAGAAAAAGAAGTAAAGACAGGCCAAGCAGACCTGAAACTACTCTGAAATAATAATTACAATTATTTATTTCTTTGGATTCCTTTTTTTATTTATTTTTTTTAGTAGAGACGAAGTTTCACCATGTTGGCCAGGCTGGTCTCAAACTCCTCACCTCAAGTGATTCGCTCACCGCAAGTGATCTGCCCTCCTCAGGCTGCCAAAGTGCTGGGGTTACAGGCATGAGCCACCGTGCTTAGCCCCTTGGATTCCTTTTTATTTTGATAATCGAAATAAATCTAGTTTTACTTAGTCATAAAAGAACTATTTAAAAAAAATTTTTTTTTTAATTGCTAATTTGTTTTACAAAGCGTAATACATCAGCACCACAACATCACTCAAACAAAAAAAGACTAGGAGTGGCTTCTTAGCTCTTAAAAATGCCCCTGGTTTCCATTTACATTGATTTTTAATTGTGCTGAGTAACAGAAGCAGCCTGGGGAATGCAGCTTTTGCCCCTTAACACCTGTTTTTAATCCCAACAGAAGAGCATATGAAAACTGGAAAGTAAATTGTCAATGTTGTATTAGTGAGGTACAGATTATCTGAATCAAATATCTGACCTGGTACCAGTCAGTAATCTCAACCCAGACTATTGCTTTGTGATGCATTGTGTATGGTCTGTATGTCCTTCAGTAAGTAAAGGCATTTCCTGTTTTTTTCTCCAAATCTCTGCTTGGCAGAGTCCTTACTTGTGGTCTCTGTGATTAGAGAAGGATGGCGGCTGCCGTTTCTTTCATCATCAAGAGACTCTTTAGTGGCCCTTGGTTCCTTCTGCTGCTTCTCTGTCTTCTGTTAGAAACCAGACTTGATCTTTTTGAACTTTGGTTATTTGATTGGCGTTTGCCTCCATTCTTCTCACTAATGCTACCAATTTGAGTACTAAGTCTTCAGTTCAGCAGTTGGACTCCAGGGTAAGTTTCCCAGCTGCTGCAGATCAAAATGCATTTGCCAAATTCATCTATACAATCTATAGAACTTCTCACAACTCCTCATTAATGCTGCTGTTGAAAAGAAATGTTACTAGTAAGTTCTTGTTTGATATTTTCTATTCTGATGAAAATGGTTGGGCAAAGGTATATTGCTGATTACTTAGTGTTGCACTGGGCTCAACTGTTAATGCAAAACTTCTTGAACATTGGCTATCACGGCATCATGAGGATAGGGAACTTTTCTGAAGGGTTTGACTCTTTTTTTTTTTTTTTAATTATTTCTCACACTGGCAACATAAGCAAATGCCTTATGTTTGGTCTATTTGTTTCTAGTATAGTCTGCAACTGGGGTCTCTTAGGTTGCATACATTTTTTTTTCTTCCTGTTCTTCATGAAGTTTTGCTTCCAACTCTTTTATTTTTGGAAGGGCCTGCATCGTGGTAAGTGTGTTATATTCCTGTTCAAGAAGATCCATTTTTTTTAACTGTGGTAAAATACACATAACATAAAATTTATCATCTTAACCATTTTGGTTTTGTTTTGTTTTTAGAGACAGGGTCTTATTCTGTCACCCAGGTTGGAATGCAGTAGTGCAATCACAGCTCACTGCAGTCTCAAACTCTTGGGTGCAATAGAGTCTCCTGCCTCAGTTTCCCAAGTAGCTGGGATTACAGGCATGCACTACTGTGTCCAGCTAATTAAAAAATTTTTTTTGTAGAGATGGAGTCTCACTCTGTTGCCCAGGCAGGTCTTGAACTCCTGGGCTCAAGCCATCCACCTGTCTCAGCCCCCCAAAGTGCTGAGATTACAAGCATGAACCACCACATCTGGCCTTAACCATTTTTAAGTGTACAGTCCCGTGGCACCAAATGCATTCACTCTGCTGTACAACTGTCACCACCATCCATCTCTAAAACTTTTCTATCTTGCAAAATTGAAACTCTATACCCACTAAACAATAACTCCCCATATTCCCTTCCATCTTGTCCCTGGTAACTGCCATTCTACTTTCTGTCTCTATGAATTTGAGAACTCTGGGTACTACCTCATATAAATGGAATCATAGAGTATTTGTCTTTTTGTGACTGGCTTATTTCACTTAGCATACTGTCTTCAAGGTTCATCTGTGTTGCAGCATGCATCAGAACTTCCTTCCTTTTTAAGGCTTCTTCCCCATTTGTCCATCCATGGACACTTGGGGTGCTTGCATCTTTGGCTATTATGAATTATGCTGCTATGACATGGTTGGACAAACACCTGTTTGAATCCCTGCTTTCAGATGTTTTGAGTATATACCTGAAGTGCTGGATCACATAGTAATCTTATGTATATGCTTTTGAGGAATTGCCACACCATTTTGCACAGTGGTTACACGGTTTTATATTCCTACCAGCAATGCATAAGGGTTCCATTTTCTCCACATCCTCACTAATGCTTGTTATTCTCTGGTTTTTTTGAAGATCCAGTTTTTAAAGTTAGCTCTTGTATTAGTTTCCTTGGGCTGCCATAATAAATTCCACAAAATTGGTGGCTTAAAACAACAGAAATGTATGCTCTCGCAGTTCTGGAGGCTAGAAGTCTGAATTGAAGGGGTTAGGATTGGTTCTCATTGGAGGCTCTAATGGAGAATCTGTCTCGTGCCTCCCTCTCATCTTCTGGTGGTTGCCAACAATCCTCGGCTTATCACTCTGTCACTGCAATCTCAGCCTTTGTCATCACGTGGCCTTCTTCCCTCTGTATGTCTGTATCTCCCTCTTATAAGGACACTAGTCATTGGATTTAGGGCCCACCATAATCCAGTATGTCCTCATCTCAACTACCTACATCTGTAAACTCTATTTCTCAATAAAGTGACAGTCTAAGGTTCTGACTGGACAGCAATCTTTGGGGAGGAGGCATTATTCAACCTGGCAGAGCACAGAACTTACGTCTGGTCATCTTATCATTCTCTATCCCATAAAGTCTGTTTCTCTATTTCTGCATGCCTTATTTCTCATGTATTCCAATTGTTGTTCTAAAAAGTTACATTTGTTTTCTGTGCCTAACAACTGAGAAGTCAGCTCTTGATTGTACCTTGATTCCTCATTGTTTATATCATTCTCCCTTTCTTTTATTAACCTGCTTCTCTAAAGTTTTCACATCTTCTTCTGCCTGAATCTGTTCAACCAAATGTTGAATCTGCCGTTCAAGATTCTTCAGA
Organism: Theropithecus gelada; assembly: GCF_003255815.1. Taxonomy (NCBI): domain Eukaryota; kingdom Metazoa; phylum Chordata; class Mammalia; order Primates; family Cercopithecidae; genus Theropithecus; species Theropithecus gelada. Next base: position 36,133,454 of record NC_037680.1, read on the forward strand.
GCAGAAAACATGGTGAGCACTGAGAACCAGAGGCTTTGGAAACTAATGCCACCACCTCCCTGCCTATCCTGCAGGCCTCTGCAGCCTCTGGCAGGTTTTTTTTTTTTTTTTTTTTTTTTTTTGTGATCTTCCTCAAGGTTCATGCTTTATCCACCAGGGGTGACCCTAAGTCCAGCCTCTAATGGAAGGGGCTCTTCCCTTAAATTTTAAGGATCATGTAAGTTTGGAAAATGCTTGGTTACACAAGGTTAAACAGACTTCATTATTACAGAAACTCTCTTAGAACCTTTGGCCGGGTGCAGTAGCTCACACCTATACTCTCAGCACTTTGGGAGGCTGAAACAGGAGGATTGCTTGAGCCTAGGAGTTCAAGACCAGCTTCAACAACATTGTGAGACCCTATCTCTACAAAATGTTTTAAAAATTAGCTGGGTGTGGTGGCACGTGCCTGTGGTCCCAGCCACTCAGGAGGCTGAGGTGGGAGGACTGCTTGAGCCCAGGAGGTCAAGGCTGTAGTGAGCCATGTTCATGCCACTGCACTCCAGCCTGCGCAACAGAGCAAAAAACACTGTCAAAAAAAAAAAAAAAGATAAGAACCTTTAATATGATAAATCACATGACGTGTTTCCCAAATTTATATGTGTGGGACCCTTTTTTGAAATAAGCATCTCAGCCTTTGTAAAACATTGCTAAGTGAAATTAGAATTCACAAATTCTAGGGTAGAATTTACCTGGTGACAGAACAAATGAAAGTCTTTGGGAACAAATTCCCCGAGTGCTTATATTGTATTTGTTTCCATTTACAAAGTATCAAAATCATTTTCATATAATTTGTGAATAAATCTTTAAATAAAAATTCCACTGAGCATTTAATTATGTGCATAAATTATGTCACATTTTAGTAAATGTACTGTTACTGAAATTCAAGTCTTACATTTTGTAGGTTTATAACAAATAGCACCATCCTTAACAGAGTTGCATTTTTCATGTTTCCAAGTTCCTTTTGGGTCCAAGAGGACACAATTTCCAGGAGATGTTTGGCCTTTCCATGGAATGTAGTCAAATATACTACCATCAGACCATTCAAAACTTGATTCACTTCCCTGTTGTAAGAATAATAGAGATAATCTGAACCCAGATGTATGACTTTAAAAAGAATATAAAGAACAACATACATACTTCAAGAAATATTATAATGGAATATTAATTATTTGCTTCCAGTATTGTAGGTCTGAACCTACTATTATTGTAGGTCTGACTGACTTCTGATGCACTGATTCGGGACATTTGCTCTGGCACTGTTTATGGAGAACTTTAAACTTAGAGACAGAGTTATTATACCTGGTCTTTAGATTTTTTTAAAGGATGAGTTTACGTAACACTTGAAATTAAACAACATGCAAATGGCTTCCATTTGTCACAATGACAAATTTATAATTCCAACCTTCATATTGTTCTGAATATTGTTTTCTATGTTATATAGTTTTGTGTTTTGTGTCTCTGGCTACATTTTTCACACTACAGAGGACATCAAGCAGTAGGGAGCTAGAAAAGAGAAACACTTCCCAAGAAACTCAAAATGGGAAGACTATTTTTGAGTTTTCCTTGAATTTATCTTAACTTGCTATCCTTTTAAAAAATTTTGCCCTAAATTTTGTTCTAAAGATTATTTAAATTAGAACTACAACTCTAGTCTCAATAGATAACCATTTTTTGTATACAAGACTTTATTGTAAGTACATAAATGATTAAATAATACGATTCAAATAGTGGCACAGATGTGTTTACTAGCAGAATATATCTTAAGTAGTGTAATTTTCTAGAGGAAAAGTGGGAAGAAAGTATGCATTTATTAGTCCTAACCACGTGGAGAATTTTAGATGGTAACTTATATAAACTTTTGTGTTAAAGTCTCAATGAAATTATTATTACCCTGATTTTCTACATGAGGAAATAAGGTTGCAAAGGCTAAATAACTTGCTCATGATCACCCAGCATATAAATAGAAGATCCACTACTGGTACTGAAACTCAGGGTTTTCTGATTCTATGCTATTTCATTTTTACCAGCTTTCCAATTTGTCTGTCCCAACTAGGCTATAGAGGTGTTGTTGAGATATTCATCCACTGGGCCCTTGGGATGGCCTGAGCATTTGCCCTAGTGCATTCTGCACCAAAATTTTCTATTTGTTCTATGTTGTAAAAGGTAAGAAAGCACCATGCTATGCAAACGGAGTCCCAGTACTTCATCTATTGTTGTACTTTGTATTAATACTTTACGTTCAGATTTCTAACCCTCAAAATAACACATTTGAAAAGTTTCTGGAAAGCAAAGCAAGACTTACATCATGACTTGAGAGCCCAACCCATAGTGGAAATCCATCACGTTTTACAATATCTTCCAGGAAGAGCTGGCCATTTTGGTCGTGAACGCTTGCCAAGTGACCTCCACTTTGAGAACACATGTTTAACGCTTCATACCACGTTACCTTTTTTTGAATAACACTGTAAATACCATCTTCATATGGCATAAACTGTGGCAATGTAGTATTATATTCTTCTTTGTAGTCAACTATAATAATTAAAAGCACTGGTGATTAAAATTTAAATTATTTCAAATATACCTTTTGGATGAGACAACATGCAATCATTTGAAAAGTTAAATAAAACTGGGTTTCTTATTAATAAGGGAGGTCAAATGCATATTTTATTTTTCTTACTGCTATGACACATATCTTAGGCTCTTAAAGTTCTCTGGTTGATATTTTTAAAAGGCATAGACATTTTCTTTCATTTAAGAAGCTTATATATTAGTTGGAGACAGAAACAATGGCTGAAATGATGGCAAAATTATTAACCAGTAGGAACTGTGAAATTGGTAGAGATTCATTTGAATGAGAGGAGTCAGGAAGACTACTTGATAAACCAGGTCTCAAAGGTTAGGTGAAATTAAGACTAAAAAGAAATAAGGTAACCAGAAAGTAAGGAAGTGCTTAAAACAAACACAAACAACAAAGCCACAATGATGAGGTTATTTCAAGGGACATGGGAGCCAAGTGAAAGAGCTACCAAAGGCCAAAGCGGAAAGACTTGAGCAAAATATTACAGAATGCAGTATGTTAGATTATAATCCAAAGTATAAAATAAATAACCATGAACCTATACTAGGTCTAGAAGATTGGAGGAAATTAAGAACAAAAAGAAGGAGAAAGTATGGAAGCACTACAAACTAACAAATAACAAAAAAACCCCACAATGATGAGGGTATAAATAAATAACTGAATAAATTTAAAAATTGGGGCCAGGTGCAGTGGCTCACGCCTGTAATCCCAGCATTTTGGGAGGCCAAGGCAGGGGAATCACCTGAGGTCAGGAGTTCAAGACCAGCCTGGCCAACATGGTGAAACCCCATCTCTACCAAAAATATAAAAAATTAGCCGGGCATGGTGGTGCATGCCTGTAATCCCAGGTACTTGGGAGGCTGAGGAAAGAGAATCGCTGGAACCTGGAAGGCAGAGGTTGCAGTGAGCTGAGATGGCACCACTGCACTCCAGCCTGGGTGACAGAGCAAGACTCCATCTCAAAAAAAAAATAAAATAAAATAAAAATTGGAGAAAATAGACAAATACCCCGTACAGAAGAATTTCAAGTTATTTATATAGATACTCCCCTCACAGGAAGGTGGAGGATAACTTTCTACCCTGTTAAGTGTGGATTCTACATAGTGACTTCCTTAGAAAGAGGACAGTTATGGAAAGGAGGAAAACGGGTAACTTTGCAGCAGAGAACTTAACAAACACTACCTTGGGCCAGGTGGCCAGTGATAAGTCACATGAATAGTACATGGTGCCCATGTGAAGTGAGAATGCTCCCTCACATCTTTGGTCTTCCTCCAGAAACTTATAACCCCAGTTGAATCATGAGAAAAACATCCGCCAACCCAAACTGAGGGACATTCTACCAAATACATGACCAGTGTTCCTCAAAACTGTTAAGGCCATCAAAAACAAGAAAAGTCTGAGAAACCACCCAGCCAAGAGGAGCCTAAGGAGGCAGGAGTACTAAAGGTAAGGTGGGGTCCTGGATGGGATCCTGGAAAGAAAAAGTATGTTAAATAAAAACTACGGAAATTTGAATAATGTGTGGACTTTAGTTAATAATAATAATAATGATCAATATTGGTTTATTAGTTGTGACAAATGTACCATACTAAAGTAATATGTCAACAGTAGGGGAAATGGTAGGATAGATGGGAACACTCTGTACTATCTTTGCAACTTTTCTGTAACTCTAAAGCTATCCTACAATGAAAAGTTTATTTAAGATGTAAAAAAAGAAAGAAAGAAGGAAGTTGCAAAACTTCTTGGCAGGAGGAAAACATAAAGGTGCAAGTATGAGGATGGGCATACCCTGTGCCTGGGACAATGAGAGACCAGCTTGATTGAGAAAAAGATGTTTTGCTGAACAAGAATGGGGAAAAACAGGGAACTGGGAGAAGGCCTAGAAATTGGGGATAGAGACTAGTTTCTAACATGTCTCACAAGTTTACACTGACTCAAAGTAGGTTAGAATAAGGAATCCCTGGAGGTTGCTGGTGGACACAGTCTTGGGAAGTGACTGCGGCGCTGTGAAGTGAGCCGACTAGCCAGCACGCCACCATTACGGGCTCCCACTGAGCAGGAAGCTTAGGGCACAGTGGGAGTAATGAGAGTTTTAGGGCACAGTGGTAATAATTAACAGTTTTTAAGCTGTGAAAAAATTAAAACTAACATATATTTAAAAATAGATTTATTTACAAATTAGGCAAGGTTGAGAGACACTCACTTTGCACAGAATGTCAAAACTCTTCCCCCACTTTCTTATTTATACAAACCCTATGCATTTTTCAAACCCCAACCAAGTTTCACCTCTTCTTGAAGCCTTTCCTTTTTTCTGTCATTCCCCTTTCCAATGTATCAGTTTTGACTTCCCCACAATTAAAGCCTGTATCAATTAATCTAAGGCTAATTTACATTAAACAATAATAAGGAATTTAATGCTATCTCCACAACTACATTTTACTCCTTAGGGTCAAAACCTTGACAGCAGGGCCCGTGTCTTTTCCTTCCTCGTTAACCTCTGGAACACCTCGCACAGCACTGAACACAGAGGAAGCATTTGATTGTATGATTCCCATTAGTGGAACTAATAGCCTTATATTCTTCCCCTGGAGTGAAAGAAAACTCTATATTACTATACTTACCCATTTCAATTTTACAAGCAAGAATGCTGTGCTGGTGAAAATAAAGTGTTTCTTCAATAACATTAAAGGTTTTAATATCCCAGAAGCCATCAGTACTTAAACCAGCCAAAAACTTCTCATTTTTTATAGTTGGTCTTCCTGCTCTCCAATGTGTATATGACAGTGGGGTCTTATCAAACCACATAAGAGAATTATCTAGAGAAGAAACATTGTTTTCCTATGCTTAGAGATTAAATCAATACTTGAATTACAGTTATATAGTTAAGATTTCAAACTTGACTGATTTTATCTTTTCCCAACCTTCTAAAAGTTTGTATGATTATGTATAACCCTTTAAGATATTTTCTGATTATAACAGTAAATCATGCTCATTTTTAATTTGACTATAAATGCAAACTACAAATATTGACCTATAATTCCACCATCCTTCAGTAATAACATTTCATTTTTGTCATCAAATATTATTTTCCAGAAGTCATTATATGAAAAAGATACTTGCACGTGCATGTTTATAGCAGCACAATTCACAATAGCAAAAATATAGAACCAGCCCAAATGCCCATCAACCAACGAATGGATAAAGAAAATGTGGTAATGTGGTATATATGTACCATGGAATACGACTCAGCCATAAAAAGGAATGAAATAATGGCACTCGCAGCAAACTGAATGGAAATGGAGACCATTATTCTAAGTGAAGTAACTCAGGAATGGAAAATCAAACATTGTGTGTTCTCACCAAGTGGGAGCTAAGCTATGAGGATGCAAAGGCATAAAAATTATACAATGGACACTGGACTCAGGGGGAAGGATGGGAGGGGGTGAAGGATAAAAGATTACACACTAGGTACAGTGTACACTGCTCGTGTGATGGGTACACCAAAATCTCAGAAATCAACACTGAAGAACTTATCTATGTAACCAACCACCACCCGTTCCCCCAAAACCTATTGAAATAAAAAATATTTTATCTTACATATACATTTAATTGCAATGGAAATGAACATGACTATTTTATTATTTAAAACATGATTGATACATTATAAAAGTCGCCAAAGAAATCTCTTCTCTGGACATAAACTGTTAACAACTGTGCATACTTACAGTCAATTTTTTTTTCTTTGAGATGGAGTCTCACTCTGTCACCCAGGCTGGAGCGCAGTGGCACAATCTCAGCTCACTGCAACCTCCACCCCCAGGGTTCAAGCAATTCTCTGCCTCAGCCTCCCGAGTAGCAGGGATTAAGATGCCCGCCACCACAGCTGGCTAACTTTTGTATTTTTTAGTAGAGATGGGGTTTCACCATCTTGCCCAGGCTGGTCTTGAATTCCTGACCTCATAATCCACCTGCCTCGGCCTCCCAAAGTGCTGTGATTATAGGTGTGAGCCACTGCACCTGGCCAGTCAATTGAGTTTTAAGAAGGATGCCAAGACAATTCAGTATGGAAAAAATAGTCTTCTAAACTGGATATCCACAAGCAAAAAAAAAAAAAAAAAAAGAGGTTGGACCCCTTTCTTTCACCACACACAAAAATTAAAGTAGATCACAGACATAAATATAAGAGCTACAACTATAAAACCTTTAGAAGAAGAAAACACAAGAGGCTGGGCACCGTGGCTCACCCCTGTAATTGCAGCACTTTGGGAGGCTGAGGTGGGCAGATCACCTAAGGTCAGTAAACCAGCCTGGTCAACATGGTAAAACCCCATCTCTACTAAAAATACAAAAATTAGCTGGGCATGGTGGTGGGCGCCTGTAATCCCAGCTACTCGGGAGGCTGAGGCTGGAGAACAGCTTGAACCTAGGAGGCGGAGGTTGCAGTAAGCTGAGATCACGCCACTGCACCACTTCAGCTTTGGTGACAAGAGCAAAAGTCTGTCTCAAAAAAAATAAAGAAAACATAGGAGTAAGTCTTCATAACCTTGGGGTAAGCAAAGCCTTCTTGCATATGCACAAATGACAAAAGAAAAACACTTTTGTGATGGATTGCTGGCAAGATGGCCAAATAGGAACAACTCCAGTCTGCACCTCCCAGCAAGATTGATGCAGAAGGCGGATGATTTCTGCATTCCCAACTGAGATACCGGGTTCATCTTACTGCGACTGGTTGGACAGTGGGTGCAGCCCACGGAGGGTGAGCCAAAGCAGAATAGGGCAACGCCTCACCTGGGAAGTGCAAGGGGTTGGGGAATTTTCTCCCCTACCCAAGGGAAGCCACGAGGGACTGGGCGTGAGGAACTCCGGCACAGATACCGCGCTTGTCCCACGGTCTTCACAACTGCAAACCAGGAGATTCCCTCTGGTGCCTACCCCACCAGGGTCCTCGGTTTCAAGCACAAAACTGGGCAGCCATTTGGGCAGACACCAAACTAGCTGCAGGAGTTCTGTTTTTCCCATACCCCAGTGGTGCCTGCAATGCCGGCAGGACAGAACTGTTCACCCCCCTGGAAAGGGGTGCTGAAGCCAGGGAGTCAAGTGGTCTGGCTCGGTGGGTCCCACCCCTACGGAGCCCAGGAAACTAAGATCCACTGGCTTGAAATTCTTGCTGCCAGCACAGCAGCAGTCTGAGATTGACCTGGGACACTAGAGCTTGGTTGGGGGAGGGGCATCCGCCATTGCTGAGGCTTGAGTAGGCGGTTTTACGCTTCTGGTGTAAACAAACCTGCTGGGAAGTTCGAACTGGGTGGAGCCCCTGTAGCTCAGCAAGGCTGCTATGGCCAGACTGCCAGATTTCTCCTCTCTGGGCAGGGTGTCTTTGAAAAAAAGGCAGCAGCCCCAGTCAGGGACTTATAGCAGACTTAAACGTCCCTGCCTGACGGCCCTAAGAGAGCAGCGGACCTCCCAGCACAGACTTCGAGCTCTGCTAAGGGTCAGACAGCCTCCTCAAGTGGGTCCCTGACCCCCATGTATCCTGACTGGGAGATAACTCCCAGTAGGGGCCAACAAACACTTCATACAGGAGACCTCTGGCTGGCATCAGGCAGGTGCTCCTCTGGGAAGAAGCTTCCAAAGCTTCCAGAGGAAAGAATAGGCAGCAATCTTTGCTGTTTTGCAGCCTCCACTGGTGATACCCAGGCAAACAGACTCAGGAGTGGACATCCAGCAAACTCCAGCAGACTGGCAGCAGAGGGGTCTGTTAGAAGGACTACTAACAAACAGAAATGAATAGCATGTCCATTCAAAGGCCCCATCCAAAGGTCACCAACATCAAAGACCGAAGGTAGATAAATCCACAAAGATGGAGAGAAACCAATGCAAAAAGGCTAAAATTCCAAAAACCAGAATGCTTCTTCTCCTCCAAAGGATCACAACTCTTAGTCAGCAAGCGAACAAAACTGGATGGAGAAAGAGTTTGACGAATTGACAGAAGTAGGCTTCAGAAGGTGGGTAATAACAAATTCCTCTGAGCTAAAGGAGCATGTTCTAACCCAATGCAAGGAAGCTAAGAACCTTGAAAAAGGTTAGATGAATTGCTAACTAGAATAACCTCTGTAGAGAAGAACATAAATGATCTGATGGAGCTGAAACACACAGCACGAGAACTTCATGAAGCATACACAAGTATCAATAGCTGAATTGATCAAGCAGAAGAAAGGATATCAGAGATTGAATAGCAACTTAATGAAATAAAGAGAGAAGACAAGATTAAACAAAAAAGAATAAATGCCTCCAAGAAATATGGGACTATGTGAAAAGACCAAATCTACATTTGACTGGTGTACCTGAAAGTGACGGAGAGAATGGAACCAAGTTGGAAAACAATGTTTAGGATATTATCCAGGAGAACGTCCCCAACCCAACAAGACAGGCTAACATTCAAATTCAGGAAATACAGAGAATACCACAAAGATACTCCACAAGAGGAGCAACCCCAAGAGACATAATCGTCAGATTCACCAAGGTTGAAATGAAGGAAAAAATGTTCAGGGCAGCCAGAGAGAAAGGTCGTGTTACTCACAAAGGGAAGCCCATCAGACTAACAGTGGATCTCTCTGCAGAAACCCTACAAGCCAGAAGAGAGTGGGGGCCAATATTCAACATTCCTAAAGAAAAGAATTTTCAACCCACAATTTCGTATCCAGCCAACTAAGTGAAGGAGAAATGAAATCCTTTACAGACAAACAAATGCTGAGAGATTTTGTCACCACTCGGCCTGCCTTACAAGAGCTCCTGAAGGAAGCACTAAATATGGAAAGGAACAACCAGTACCAGCCACTGCAAAACATACCAAACTGTAAAGAACATTGACACTATGAAGAAACTGCATCAACTAACAGGCAAAACAACCAGCTAAAATCATAATGACAGGATCAAATTCACACGTAACACTATTAACCTTAAATGTAAAGGGGTTAAATGCCCTCAGTTAAAAGACACAGACTGGCAGACTGGATAAAGAGTCAAGACCCATCAGTGTGCTGTATTCAGGAGACCCATCTCACGGGCAAAGACACACATAGGCTCAAAATAAAGGGATGGAGGAATATTTACCAAGCAAAGGGAAAGCAAAGAAAAGCTGGAGTTGCAATCCTAATCTCTGATAAAACAGACTTTAAACCAACAAAGATCAAAAGAGATAAAGAAGGCCATTACATAATGGTAAAGGGATCAATGCAGCAAGAAGAGCTAACTATCCTAAATATATATGCACCCTATACAGGAGCACCCAGATTCATAAAGCAAGTTCATAAAGACCTACAAAGAGACTTGGGCTCCCACACAATAATAGTGGGAGACTTTAACACCCCACTGTCAATATTAGACAGATCAATGAGACAGGAAGTTAACGAGGATATTCAGGACTTGAATGCAGCTCTGGACCAAGCAGACCTAATAGCTATCTACAGAACACTCCACCCCAAATCAATAGAATATACATTCTTCTCAGCACCTCATCACACTTTTTCTAAAATTGACCACATAATTGGAAGTAAAACACTCCTCAGCAAAAGCAAAAAAAAAAAAAAAAAAAAAAAAAAAAACAGAAACCATAACAGTCTCTCATACCACAGTGCAATCAAATTAGAACTCAGGATTAAGAAACTCACTCAAAACCACACAACTACATGGCAACTGAACAGACTGCTCCTGAATGACTATGGGGTAAATAACAAAATGAGGGCAGAAATAAAGATGTTGTTTGAAACCAATGAGAATGAAGACACAACGTACCAGAATCTCTGGGACACATTTAAAGCAGTGTAGAGAGGGAAATTTATAGCACTAAATGCCCACAAGAGAAAGCAGGAAAGATCTAAAATTAACACTCTAATATCAAAGTTAAAAGAAGTAGAGAAGCAACAGCAAACAAATTCAAAAGCTAGCAGAAGACAAGAAATAACTAAGATCAGAGCAGAACTGAAGGAGACAGAGACATAAAAAACCCTTCAAAAAATCAATGAATCCAGGAGCTGGTGTTTTGAAAAGATCAACAAAATGGACCACTAGCAAGACTAATAAAGAAGAAAAGAGGGAAGAATCAGATAGACGCAATAAAAAATGATACAAGGGATATCACCACTGATGCCACAGAAATACAAACTACCACCAGAGAATACTTATAAATACCTCTACACAAATAAACTAGAAAACCTAGAAGAAATGGATAAATTCCTGGACACATACACCCTCCCAAGACTAAACCAGGAAGAAGTCGAATCCTTGAATAAACCAATAACAAGTTCTGAAATTGAGGCAGTAATCGCCTACCAACTGAAACAAGTCTACGACCAGGCAGATTCACAGCGGAATTCTACCAGAGGTACAAAGAGGAGCTGGTACCATTCCTTCTGAAACTATTCCAAACAATAGAAAAAGAGGGATTCCTCCCTAACTCATTTTATAAGGCCAGCTTCATCCTAATACCAAAACCTGGCAGAGACACAACAAAAAAAGAAAACTTCAGGACAATATCCCTGATGAGCATCAATGCAAAAATCTTCAACAAAATGCTGCCAAACCGAACCCAGCAGCACATCAAAAAGCTTATCCACCAGGATCAAGTCGGCTTCATACCTGGGATGCAAGGCTGGTTCAACATATGCAAATCAATAAACATAATCCATCATATAAACAGAACCAATGACAAAAATTACATGATTACCTCAATAGTTGCAGAAAAGGCCTTTGACAAAATTCAACAACCCTTCATGCTAAAAACTCTCAATAAACTAGGTATTGATGGAACATATCTCAAAATAATTAGAGCTGTTCATGACAAGCCCACAGCCAATATCATACTGAATGGGCAAAAACTGGAAGCATTCCCTTTGAAAACTGGCACAAGATAAGGATGCCCTCTCTCACCACTCCTATTCAACATAGTATTGGAAGTTCTGGCCAGGGTAATCAGGCAAGAGAAAGAAATGAAGGGCATTCAAATAGGAAGAGAGGAAGTCAAATTGTCTCTGTTTGCAGATGACATGATTGTATATTTACAAAACCCCATCACCTCAGCCCAATATCTCCTTAAGCTGATAAGCAACTTCAGCAAAGTCTCAAGATACAAAATCAATGTGCAAAAATCACAAGCATTCCTGTACACCAATAACAGACAAACAGAGAGCCAAATCGTGAGTGAACTTCCATTCACAGTTGCTATAAAGAGAATAAAATACCTAGGAATCCAACTTACAAGGGACGTGAAGGACCTCTTCAAGGAGAACTACAAACCACTGCTCAAGGAAATAAAAGAGGACACAAACAAATGGAAAAACATTCCATGCTCATGGATAGGAAGAATCAATATCATGAAAATGGCCATACTGCCCAAAGTAATTTATAGATTCAATGATATTCCCATGAAGCCAGCACTGACTTTCTTCACAGAATTGGAAAAAACTACTTTAAACTTCATATGGAACCAAAAAAGAGCCTGCATAGCCAAGACAACCCTGGGCAAGAAGAACAAAGCTGGAGGCATCACGATACCTGACTTCAAACTGTACTACAAGTCTGCAGTAACCAAAACATCATAGTACTGGTACCAAAACAGATACATAGACCAATGGAACAGAACAGAGCCCTCAGAAATAACACCACACATCTACAACCATCTGATCTTTGACAAATCTGACACAAACAAGCAATGGGTAAAATATTCCCTATTTAATAAATGGTGTTGGGAAAACTGGCTAGCCATTCACAGAAAACTGAAACTGGATCCCCCTTCCTTACACCTTATACAAAAATCAACTCAAGATGGATCACAGACTTAAATGTAAGACCTATGACCATAAAAATCCCAGAAGAAAACCTGGGCAATACCATTCAGGACACAGGCATGGGCAAAGACTTCATGGCTAAAACACCAAAAGCAATGGCAACAAAAGCCAAAATTGACAAATGGGATCTAATTAAACTAAAGAGCTTCTGCATAGCAAAATAAATTATTATCGGAGTGAACAGGCAACATACAAAACAAGAGAAAATTTTTGCAGTCTATCCATCTGACAAAGGGCTAATATCCAGAATCTGCAAGGAACTTCAACAAATTTACAAGAAAAGACAAACAACCCCATCAAAAAGTGGGCGAAGGATATGAACAGACACTTCTCAAGAGAAGACATTTATGCAGCCAACAGACACATGAAAAAATGCTCATCATCACTGGTCATTAGAGAAATGCAAATCAAAACCACAATGAGATACCATCTCATGCCAGTTAGAATGGCAATCATTAAAAAGTCAGGAAACAACAGGTGCTGGAGAGGATGTGGAGAAATAGGAACACTTTTACACTGTTGGTGGGAGTGTAAATTAGTTCAACCATTGTGGAAGACAGTGTGGCAATTCCTCAAGGATCTAGAACTAGAAATACCATTTGACTCAGCCATCCCATTACTGAGGATATACCCAAAGGATTATAAATCATTCCACTATAAAGATGTATACACACGTATGTTTATTGTGGCGCTATTCACAATAGCAAAGACTTGTAACCAACCAAAATGTCCATCAATGATAGACTGGATAAAGAAATATACACCATGGAATACTATGCAGCCATAAAAATGGATGCGTTCATGTCCTTTGCAGGGACATGGATGAAGCTAGAAACCATCAATCTCAGCAAACTAACACAGGAACAGAAAAGCAAACACCACATGTTCTCACTCGTAAGTGGGAGCTGAACAATGAGAACACACGGACACAGGGCCAGGGGGAAACATCACACACTGGGCCTGTCGGGGGTTGGGGGGTTGGGGAGGGATAACATCAGGAGAAATACCTAATGTAGGTGACATGTTGATAGATGCAGCAAACCACCATGGCATGTGTATACCTATGTAACAAAACTGCATGTTCTACACATGTACCCCAAAACTTAAAGTACAATAAAAAAAGAAGAAAAAAAAAAAAAAGAAAAACACTTTTGTGGTATAAGTCAAGTCATGGGAGAAAATATTTGCAAATTATTTATTGGATACAAGACATATCTAGAATATATAAAGAATTCTTACACCTCAACAATAAAAAGACTCAATTTAAAAAATGAGCAAAAAATCTGAATAGGGATTTCCCCAAATGTGATATACAAATATCCAATAAGCACATGAAAAGATGCTTAATATCATTAGCCATTAGGGAAATGAAATTAAAATCCCAGTGAGATATTTCACACTCACTTGGATGGCTATAATGAAAAACACACAAATGTTGGCATCGATATGGAGAAATCAGTACTCTCATATACCGGGAATGGAAAATGGTATAGCTAGTTTGGAAAACAACCTGGTAGTTCTTCAAAGGGTTAAACAAAAGATGCAGCAATTCCATTCCTAGGGGTTTACCCAAGAGAAAGGGAAACATATGTCCATGCAAAAACTTGTATGTGAATGTTCAGAGAAGCATTATACATAATAACTAAAAATGGTTTAAAATCTAGGTTGTTTTACCTAAATGTCCATCAACTGATACACGGATAAATAAAATGTATTACATCCATAGAATGGAATTTTATTCAGTTATAAAAAGGAATAATGTACTGATACCTGCTACAATATGGATAAACCTTGAAATCTTTATGCTAATGGAAAAAGCCAGTCACACGCAAAAAGCACACATTGTATGATCTCATTTACATAAAATGTCCAGAATTTTACATTCAGGCAATCTGTAGAGATAGCAAGTAGATCAGTGGTTGCTGAGGACTGGGAGACAGGGAGGGGATGCTAATGGGTATTGTGTTTCTTTTTAGGGTAGTGATGGTTGCAATAAGGCTTAAAAAAAGGGTACTAGGTCTATTACAATTATAAATTGGTATAAAGATTGATGCCATCACTACCTACACATATCCAATGTTGTCCTGGTTATTTCTGGTTTTCTTTTTTTTTTTTTTTTTTTTTTTTGAGATGGAGTCTCGCTGTGTCTCCCAGGCTGGAGTGCAGTGGTGTGATCTCAGCTCACTGCAAGCTCCGCCTCCCAGGTTCACGCCATTCTCCCGCCTCAGCCTCCCAAGTAGCTGAGACTACAGGCGCCCGCCACCACGCCCGGCTAGCTTTTTGTATTTTTAGTAGAGACGGGGTTTCACCATGTTAGCCAGGATAGTCTCGATCTCCTGACCTCGTGATCCACCCGCCTCGGCCTCCCAAAGTGCTGGGATTACAGGCTTGAGCCACCGCGCCCGGCCATTATTTCTGGTTTTCACTGATTACTACCTCCGAAGGCAAGACCCCTAAACATCTGCCTGCAGCAATGACACGTTAGAAGCACTGCACACACGATTTGGTTATTGTTTGCTGCTTTGTATCATCTCATGCCTACCAGTTCCTCCTCCCCTCTCCCAAACTTCAAAGTTATCAATTTTCTGACCAATATGATGTGCAATGGTAGATTTCTAAAGTTGCTTTAAGAAAAAGTCACTTTTTTCACTTGGCTTAATGTATCTCTCAGTTGACATACTGTGGCTTCTCATAGTAATTTCTATTCATGGCCCTGCTATTGAAAAGTCAAAAATGTTTCAAAAAAACAAAATTCTTTGTGTAGGTGCCAAATACAATTAAATATTCTATAAGTATATCAACATAACCAAAAACAGTGACTTACAGTGATTTCTATTCATGGCCCTGCTATTGAAAAGCCAAAACTGCTTTAAAAAACAGAATTCCTTGCATCGGGGGCAAATAAATTAAATATTTATAAGTATATCAAAATAACCCAAAACAGTACCTTACAGATGTAAATTAAGTCAGTAAGAATGAGATTCAAACCAAATTTGCCACTTGCCTGAAATGTCTTTCTATATGTATATGTCTGTATATTTTAATAGAAATTTTATTACTCAAACATTTTATAAAAGAAGATAAAACAAAACAAGGGAGTCTTCTGATCTAAAAATGCTTTTTCAGAATATATAACACATTTTCAGTTGTTTCTGATAATATAATGTATATCAAAGGGTACAATTTCAATTTCTGTACTGGGTGTGGTCTCCATTGCTCAATACAAGACCATTGTTTCTTCAGTCACTTTCAGGTGAAGCCTCAGAACTTTCCAGCTAGTTTCTCTCCATTTTAATTCAAGGGTAGTTAAGAGTCATTAGAGAAAAGGCTTGGGCCAACTAAGTCCTACTATGATGAACTTATCCTCACCTGGTAAACCAAGTCTTTATTGCTTGGTAGTTTAATTTTCATTAACCCTTCTGCAAACCATAAACATTTCAGGAAAACAGTGGTAACCCCACAAAATAGATGGGTTAGAGAGCAAAGGAAAAGCCTATTTTTAAAACAGACAGAAACTAATTTAGTTTCTTTTCCTTCCCTACCCCTGGTTATCATTGTCCTGTGCCCCTTATCAAACCCTTTTTAGAGTAAATGTATGCTTTTGATGCTCTATGGCCATGGAAAGGTTTTCCTAATTCCAAAATGTCTATGATTTTCAGGACATTTCTGAGCATCTTTCTAAATTGGTCTTGTTTCCTCTATACTGGACTCTGTTTTAAAACAATTCATATCAATCATATTTTGAATTCGTGGTATTTAGCCCACATTCCAAATATTCGATCCCATTGTCAGACCATGTATCTCATTTTTCTTTTCATTTTTAAATTTTTGAGACGGAGTCTTGAGTCTTGCTCTGTTGCCCTGGCTGGAGTGCAGTGGCATGATCTTGGCTCACTGCAACCTCTGCCTCCTGGGTTCAAGTGATTCTCCTGCCTCAGATTCCCAAGTAACTAGGCACATGTCACCACACCTGGCTAATTTTTGTATTTTTAGTAGAGACGGTGGCGAACTCCTGACCTCTGGTGATCCACCCGCCTCAGCCTCCCAAAGTGCTGGGATTACAAGCGTGAGGCATTACACCTGGCCATGTGTCTCATTTTTCTAATGCTTATCATATGTGAGCCAATATAACCCAAGTCAGGGTTATAAACCCAAAGGTGCAACACTAATAGAAGAGTGATTCAGTTCTCTGCTCATCTCACATAGTCAGTGGAAACATAAAGTAAGTATTGAAGATTTATATGGGATGGTGATCATTTTTAGTTGGTCTTGAGTTGCTGGATGGAAGAGTGATAAGTCTTGAATTGCTAGAGGAAAGAGTGGTAAAAGAAAATTGATATGGTTTGGCTCTGTGTCCTCATCCAAATCTCATGTTGAATTATGATCTTCAGTGTTGGAGGAGGGGCCTGGTGGGAGGTGACTGGATCATGGAGGCAAACTTCCCCCTTGCTGTTCTTGTGATAGTGAGTGAGCTCTCGTGAGATCTGGTTGTTCAAAAGTGTGTAGCACCTCCTCCTTCACTCTCTGTCCTGCTCCATTATAGTAAAATCTGCTTGTTTCCCATTCGCCTCTGACATGATTGTAAGTTTCCTGAGGCTGCCCAGCCATGCTTTCTGTACAGCCTGCGGAACTGTGACTCAAAACTCTTTTCTTCATAAATTACCTAGTTTCAGGTAGTTCTTTATAGGAGTGTGGGAACAAACTAATTCAGAAAATTATTTTCTGCCATTTAACTTTAAACTCTAAAGGTATGTTAACGGCAGAGCAGAGACACAAAAACTGTCTTGGTATTTATGTAAGTTATGTTAAGTATGTCATTATACTTTCATGTATTGATAGACATGTACTTTGAAGAACTACGGCTTGATAATTATGTTATAATGAAGCACAAAAACAAATAGAGAAAACTGGCAGATTTACAACTTACTTTTATAAGTTATTCCCAATGTGACCCATGAAGCCATATAATTGAAGTACAGAAGTTGCTCAAGAACAAAGTTATTCTCCTTTTCATCTCGAATACTCAGAATTTGTGATTTTGGATCTGTTAAATAAAAAATAGTCAATAATTTAAATAATTACTTATCTAGAACACTTTGATAGGTTTAAAACATTTTAATTCTCACTTTAATATACTTCAAACTTAAACAATATCAGACAATTAGAAAGATATGTAAAATAAAATTATGCCATTGTACTAATAGGTTAAGGAGTTTTCAAATGTTTGATGTTAAATTTGGTCTTATGGTATAATAGAAAACTAGTAGCTGAGTAGAGAATTTAAAACATTGATTCACTTCACATTCCCCTATTTAAAGGTGATTTTCAGTTGGTATAAATCACCCATAGTAATGATAGACTGTCAAAGATTACTCTATAATAATTAAAACCTCTTAGATGAACTATAACAGGGGTCCCCAACCCTCGGGCCACAGACTGGTACTGTTAGGAACCAGGCCTGTTAGGAACTGGGCCGTGCAGCAGGAGGTGGGCAGCAGGCAAGCGAGCATCACCACTTGAGTTCTGCCTCCTGTTAGAGCAGAGTGGCATCAGATTGACAGAGGAGCACAAACTGTCTTGTGAACTATGCATGCGAGGGATCTAGCTTGCACACTCCTTATGAGAATCTAACTAAGGTCTGATGATCTGAGGTGGAACAGTTTCATCCTGAAACCATCCACCCCTCCCTGGCAGTGCCAAAAAGGTTGGGGACTGCTGACCTATATGACAGATCTTCCTTTTCCTTAGTTATCAGTATGAGGGTTAAAAGGCTTAATATTTCCCAAAGGGTGTTCCTCACAAAATTAACAAGGAGGTTCCAGAAAAGATCTACATGGATTTTTAAAAAAGTTTGCAAACATTGGTTTAAACAAAGTTAAACTCGTTTATTTATGCCAGTATTTCTTAAGGTATATGTTAATGTACATTTGTTAATGTCCAACAGGAAGCTATGGTGTCTAGTGTTTCTCAATCTTTTTCTTTTTTGTTGGTTATTTTTTTCAACCTTATTCTAAGGATTTTTTGCAGAACATCTCTCAAGACTAATGTTATATAGAGCATGCTTTGGGAAATAATGGTTTGATATTTTCTATAGCAACTTTCACTAAGTTCCTTGTTCCATTGGTTCCAACAGTTCCATCATTCGGAAGTCACAAATCCTTAGTGGATCTCATAGGAATTATCTGAAGACTCTTGAGAGCTGAAAGTGTGAAATGTGCACATCTTTAAGCTTAGCTGCTGCTTTGTGGTGTGTCTAAGCTTTTGACTGCTCCAACTAACCTATTTTCACTTCCTCTCTTGTGTGCCATTTCTTTCCCCCTTCCTTTTTTTTGGAGATAGGGTCTCCCATCATCCAGGCTGGAGTGCAGATGGTGTAATCACAGCTCACTGCAGCTTCAACCTCTTGGGCTCAATCATCCTCCCTCCTTAGCCTCCCAAGTAGCTAGAACTACAGGCATGTGCCATCATGCTTTTAATTTTTTGCAGAGAAAAAGTCTCACTATGTTGCCCAGGCTGATCTTGAATGCCTGGCATCAAACCATCCTCCCACTTCAGCCTCCCAAAGAATTCGGATTACAGGCATGAGCCAATGTGCCTAGCCCATTTCTTTTCCTTTTAAAGAAGAACCCACCTTCCTTACAAACATAGACTAGTTCTTGAATGGATGAGTAAAGAAAGGAGTTATGCCTATACTTTCCACTTTAACTAACACAAATTTTAATACTTTGTCACTGATAATGTAGATATTAGGAGATGAATATTTTTGACATCTAGTTACTAGTGCTAATTAGAAATATTTATAACACAGAAAATTTTTTTTAATTAGCAAAATACAATAAGTAATGACAGTACAATATACTTGCTATGGTTTGGCTGTGTCCCCATCCAAATCTCATGTTGAATTGCAGCTCCCATAATCCCCAAGTGTCATGGGAGGGACCCGGCAAACTGAATCATGAGGGTGGGTCTTTCCCGTGCTGTTCTCGTGATAGTAAGTCTCACGAGATCTGATGGTTTTATAAAGGGCAGTTTCCCTGCACATGCTGTCTTGCCTGCTGCCATGTAAACATACCTTTGCTTCTCCTTCGCCTTCTGCCATGATTGTGAGGCCTCCCCAGCCATGTGGAACTGTGAGGCCATTAAACCTCTTTTTCTATATTAATTACCCAGTCTCGGGTATGTCCTTATAGCAACGTGAGAATGGACTAATATAATACTTACTCAGTTTCTGGCATTTAGAATGAACTTCATCCAGTGTTGTTGCCATATGCCTATTCTTTGTTATTATGAAATTGTAGCAACAGTTCTGAAATGGTATCCATGGAGTATTTAGAACAGGAGATGGACATTTAACACTGTCAACTGGTTTGACCTCTTTTTCAGTCTCATCTAGAAAAAGAGTTAATGGTAAGAATTCTAATTTGAGATATAAATGTTAAATCCTGTTTGCAGTCATTAGGCTTGATTTGTAGGAAATATTCAGGAAGCCAAGAAGTAATATCCTAGTGAAGCCTGTCTCTGTTTATACTCAGATACAGCACACAAAAGCCAGCTTTCTATAGGAAGGAAATTACTTGACACAATTTTCTTACCCCTGCTGTGGCGTAGAGGAATGTAAAAAGTGAGGTGCTATTAGGTTAAATGCAATTTCTGTCTTCCTGCATTACCAAATGTCAAGTACAAGGGACCACCCCTAGAGATACTGTACAAACACATTCATTATTAAAAGTCACCTAACTATAACTTTGAGAATTCGTTTTCAAGTTTCTGTCTACTGACACTATTAATTTTAAAGGAACATTTAAATGAAACACTTGATGTTCTAAGTAAGTTATTGCTTTAACTAAGTAAAACAGAAATAATATTTAAAATCTGACATCTACAGTATCTGATTATGATCTTTTTCCATTTTCTGAAAACGCCATACATTCACAAAGATACAAATATAAACATATTCCACTCAAATAAATTAAACGGATTTAATATGTGGCAGAGATCACTCAGTATCTCTCCTGGATCACAATAAGTCCCTCTGTCCATGAAGCAGTGTCTTCTTTCTACCACAAACCACAAATGTGACCTTGACAGTTGTAAAAACACTTCCTCTGACTGGGCTAGAGATGGCACACCTGACTCAGGCTAAGTTCATGAGATTTTCTCTAAGGATTTACAAAGTGAAATTTAGAAATTGTCTCAACTCATCTCCAGTTACAGGTTCAGCTCTATCCCCGTTTTGCGGATCCTGAATTTCCCCTTGTTTTAAGCTAGCTTGAGGTGGTTGCTGTTACTTACAATCAACTGAATCTTTTTTTTTTTTTTTTTTTTTTTTTTGAGACAGAGTCTCGTTCTGTCGCCCAGGCTGAAGTGCAGTGGTGTGATCTCGGCTCACTGCAACCTCTGCCCCTCCAGGTTTAAGCAGTTCTCTGCCTCAGCCTCTGGAATAGCTGGGATTACAGGTATGTGCCACCATGCCCGGCTAATTTTTTGTATTTTTAGTAGAGAGGGGGTTGCACCATCTTGGCCAGGCTGGTCTTGAACTCCTGACCTCGTGATCCACTCGCCTTGGCCTCCCAAAGTGCTGGGATTACAGGTGTGAGCCACCGCACCCGGCCACAACCAACTGAATCTTAAGAGTGACTCATAAAAATCATGTTAGTTGTGATGTTATGAATCACAAAAGAATTCTCACAAGTGTAAGCTTTCTACAAGTATAAAGATATGCAGAAAGAGGCAGAGTAACAATGGGACTTTAAAGTGTTAATCCCCATTGTCAGCTAACGTAAAAATAAAACATGCTTAAAATAACCCATTAATAATAATATATTTAATATATAATTCTGCTTGAATACAAATTTTCACAAATGTTCCTACAAAAAGACATGACTATAATTTCTTCACAATTCCAAAACCAGATTTTACAAAACCACTCCTCAGAAATTTTACCACTTATGAGACTGTTAATAATTTAAGAATTAAAATATCTGAAATTCACATACTTCCTGAATAGTAGCAAATAGCACCTGATTGATTGTCATTGCAATCAGCTGTTTTCCAGAATCCATCAGTGTCTAATATTACACAGTCTTCAAGTTGCCCATTAGTTTCAGCCCAGCGACTAAAATGAAGACGTTTCCCATCTGACCAACCAAAGTTGAGTTCATCCTGTAAGGAGCAGAAATACATTTCAAGTGGCAATATTCATGTTATCCCTTTGTATTATTTTGACTCCCATGGTCAATCTAATGATTTTTATTTATTTTTTTATATTTAACACACATTTACATACCATTTACTACATGACAAGCATTGTTCTAAATGCTTTATAAATATTGGCTTACTTAATCCTTGTAACAACCATATAAGGGAGGTACTATTATTATCTCCATTTTAAAGACGAGGAAACTAAAGGTATGCAACTTTGCAAAGTCCCACGAATACAAACCACACTGCTGGGCCTCTCTTCCAGGCTGTCAGTCCCTAGAGTCTATGTCCTAACCATTATGCTATGCTGTCTCACACATAATTGGATCCACTGGTTATCAGAAATCAGAAAACTAAAATGGGATGAGGATCACTATCGGCACTGATTAGATCAGAGACAAACTGGTGTAGTGGAAAGAATATGGGCTACAGAGCTAAGCCCACATGGTTTTGAATCCTGATTCAGTTACTTACTAGCTTTTGTGTGCCACGTCTCCAAATTTCCATCCCCCATCAATGAAACCAGTGTGACACTTAACTTCGTGGGGCTGGAATTAATGGGATAATGTGTAAAGCCTGCAACTCAGGGGCTAGCTGGCACACAGAGAGCTGGTGGTTCCCTTCCTCTGAAGTCCTCAGGCACGTGGATGTCACACCGCTGTTTTCACACTTGTTGGGGAGAGAAGCTTCTTCATTCACTAGACTCTGCTGTGTGCTAGAAGTCTGTGAACATCTGCCTTTACACCTTGCCAAGGTCCTGACCACCCATCTAGGTACAGGAGATGGACTGTGGGGTACAGGCCTGTCTGAGCTTCCCCACGGTGCTGCCAGAGCACCGGGCCTTACATACCAACTGCTGAGTCTGGTGCTGGCCTAACAGACCCACTGAGCTAAGCTTTCCTGAATCCCAAGACAATCTACATCACTAGTTTATTTGAAATATTGAACGAAGCCACACTTAGTGAACCATAAACAGCAACACAGTCAAGCTTCAACACCACTGGCCGCTTCATTCTGAAATGTTCATGACCAGAGTTCCAGCTGTAATCCTAGCCCCTAACCCTAACCCAGTCAGGGCCTAAGCCACTGTGGCCTCCGGTGTGGAGGCCGCGCGACTTTGCCTGCACTCATCCATACTGCCCTGCATTTCTTCCCCTTTGAGGCACTCCCCACCTAACCCTGTCCCTGATCCTTTGGAATTTCCATTCCATCTAAATAAATCATCCCACACCTTTTATCTTTTCATTGAATACAAAATATTAAGACTATAAACATCTTTTCACTAAATTCTTGATCTTAATTGATCTTAATTTAACTCTGGCTAGAACGCTCATACATTGTTGGTGGGATTATAAATTAGTTCAGCCCCTGT
The DNA here is from genome assembly GCF_003255815.1 of Theropithecus gelada. NCBI lineage: Eukaryota > Metazoa > Chordata > Mammalia > Primates > Cercopithecidae > Theropithecus > Theropithecus gelada. The sequence goes on from NC_037680.1 coordinate 36,156,492, forward strand.
GGAAAGTAGTTTGGAGATTTCCCAAAGAACAAAAATAGAATTACCATTCAACCCAGCAATCCCATTACTGGGTATACACCCAAAGGAAAAGAAATCGTTCTGCCAAAAGACACCTGGCCTCAAATGTTTATTATAGCACTATTCACAACAGCAAAGACATGGAATCAATCTAGATGCCCATCAACAGTGGATTGGATCAAGAAAAGGTAGCACACATACATGATGGCATACTGTGCAGCCATAAAAAAGAACAAAATCATGTCCTTTACAGCAACATGGATGTAGCTGGAGGACATTATCCTAAGTGAATTAATGCAGGAACAGAAAACCAAATACCACATGTTCTCACTTATATAAGTGGGAGCTAAATATTGGGTACACATGGACGTAAAGATGGGAATGATAGTGTCTGGGGACTCCAAAAGTGGGGAGGGAGTGGAGCAAGGGTTGAAAAACTACCTATTGGGTACTGTGTTCACTCTTTGGGTGACAGGTTCAACTGAAGCCCAAGCCTCGGCATTCCACGGTGTATGTATTGTAACAAACCTGCACATGTACCCCCTGAATCTTAAATAAATACATAAATCTGGCTTTTCCAAGGGAATAATCTCCTTTCAGCACCCACGGGAAGGCTATTTGATATTCTATTCTCAGATACCACAGGGACTGTGAGAAAGGAGTAGTGGCTATTTTTATCTCCTTTTATTTCCTTTGAGGATTATTCCCTTTGTATCACTGCAAACTCCCCATGACATTCACTGAGGACTTGGTCGCCCTGCTCCTCCCTGACATTCACTAAGATGTCCCAATTCTTGCTGTCCTGCCGGTCCTACCATTAACTTGGGATGCCTGTGTTCATGTTTCTAAGCCTTCTTGACTTCCTTTAATTCTATGTATTTTTACTTCTTCAAGCTGGGTACTTGAGTGACCCACTGCATGGCCACACTCTGCACTTTACATAACCCAGAGCTGCCTCCCCTCAGACACTGTAAAGGCCAACATCATTTCCTGCATGAATTTATAGAAAAATAACTGCTCTCCCTCTCTCCAGCTGCTTGCGGCCTCCCCAGCCTTCCACACAGTGTCTTCTACTTAAATGAAGTCTTATATTGTTACTACTCTGTTTAAAATCTTTCAGTATCTTATCATTGCTTTCAATGTAAAGTATTTATTAACATCCTGTCATTTTCAAAGAATTAAGGCAGCTATTAGGATATATAGTTAAACAGCTACACAGAATATGTTAAAATTAAGGGTGAAAAAGAAAAGAGAACCATAGGTAAAGGTTGGAAATAGGATAAAAAGTAAGACCCAAACCATTAAGTTGGGGGGAGTTACAAAATAGTCTGACTCCAGCTATCTAAAAAATAAATAGGTACACATAGAAAAATAACTTGAAAGATCCATACCAAAATATTGAATCATGTTTATTTTTAGGTACTGGAATTACAGGTGACTTTAATTTTGTTATTTTAATTTACTGACAAATTTTCTACATTGCAATATTGTTTTTGTCTCAAAAGATTTGGGGTGACTGAAACTAGGAAATGTAATCACTCATTGCTTCCTCACAACAGACACAATGACGCATTTCACAGAATTTCCAGCACTGAAGATAAAGCAAGTAAAGCAATGCTATGAAACAGTTGAGACTGTGAGGACTGGGTAAGCAGCCTTCCAATCTCCTGGCTTGATCTGGGTTAATTTAATTTAATTATTTATTTAATTAATTTATTTATTTAAAGATGGAGTCTCACTCTGTCGCCCAGGCTGGAATGCAATGGTGCAATCTCGGCTCACTGCAACCTCCACCTCCCAGGTTCAAGTGATTCTCCTGCCTCAGCCTTCTGAGTAGCTGGGATTACAGACACCTGCCATAATACCCAGCTAATTTTTGTATTTTTAGTAGAGACAGGGATTCACCATGTTGGCCAGACTGGTCTCAAACTCCTGACCTCAAGTGATCCACCCACTTTGGCCTCCCAAAGTGCTGGGATTACAGCCGTGAGTCACCATGCCTGGCCAAACTGGGTTAACTTTAGAATACGCCATGACTCAGAGAGACTATTCTTTAAGCTATTCCTAAATGCTACTTTTAATTGAGCTTCTGATAACAATTCTTGTTTTTCCACCCATTCTTCAATTCTGAGTCTTCAATCACATTTTTTCCATGCAGCCCTAGATATACAGCCCTGGTATACTTTGGGATATACCATGGCTGAGAAAAGAGGTGGCCTATAATGCCAATAGGAATACCACAGCTTTATTTAAAAATCCCTTATTTAATTATAGCCAAAACTTCAGCTGTGTAACGATTCCAGTTTGTGCTACATGTGCAGAGGTTAGTGATGGGAATTAATAGGAGACTAGCATCCTTTTTTTTTTTTTTTTTTCTTTTGAGAGAGTCTTGCTCTGTAGCCCAGGCTGGAGTGCAGTGGCGCGATCTCGGCTCACTGCAAGCTCCGCCTCCCGGGTTCACGCCATTCTCTCGCCTCAGCCTCCGAGTAGCTGGGACTACAGGCGCCCACCACCACGCCCGGCTAGTTTTTTTGTATTTTTAGTAGAGACGGGGTTTCACCATGTTAGCCAGAATGGTCTCGATCTCCTGACCTCGTGATCCACCCGCCTCGGCCTCCCAAAGTGCTGGGATTACAGGCTTGAGCCACCGCGCCCGGCCTTCTTTTCTTTCTTTTTTTTTTTTTTTTTGAGAGAGTCTTGCTCTGTAGCCCAGGCTGGAGTGCAGTGGCGCGATCTTGGCTTACTGCAGGTTCTGCCTCCTAGGTCCCGGTTCAAGTAATTCTCCTGCCTCGAGACTAGCATTCTTTGTTGGGCTATGAAATGAATGAGAAGCGCCTGAGACATCTATCTAGGATCAGCACTTAAGATGGAGGAAAACATTATTCAACTTCCTTTTCAGAGTTGCTTAATTTTACTTTGCTGAATTTTTTCTTCTTAGAGACTGGGGTCTTGCTATGTAGTCCAGGCTGGATTTTAACTCCTGGGCTCAAGTGATCCTCTTGCATCCAGAGTAACTGGGACTACAGGTGTGCACCAGGTGCCCAGCAGTGCTGCTGATGTTGAAAGAGATGGAAGCTGGGTGTGGTGTTTCACGCCTCTAATCCCAACACTTTGGGAGGCTGGGGCAGGCGGATCACTTGAGGTAAAGAGTTCAAGACCAGCCTTGCCAACATGGTGAAACCCCATCTGTACTAAAAATACAAAAATTAGCCGGGCATGTTGGCACATGCCTGTAATACCAGCTACTGAGGAGGCCGAAGCATGAGAATCGCTTGAACCTTGGAGGTGGAGGTTGCAGTGAGCTGAGATTGCACCACTGCACTCCAGTCTGGGTGATAGAACAAGAACCTGTCTCCAAAAAAAAAAAGATAAAGAAAAAGAAAAAGAAAAAAAGTGAAAGGGATGGAAAGGACTCTTTAAAACTATCCATAGTGCTTCCACACACCCAACCACATCTGATTTTTAAATTCTTCTCTTATCTTTTCATTGGCTGAAGAGATATGGCAGCTTCAGATTCTAGCTCAGTCTTTGATTAGAATTAGTAAAAAGAAGTGCTCAAATATATATATATATATCTCCACTAGAACCTTTTCCTCATTTAAACAATGAAGTACTAGATCTTTCAATAGTGTAAAGATAATTGTCTCTAAAAAACACATATTGCTGCTAGGTGCCATGGCTCATGCTGGTAATCCCAGCACTTTGGGAGGCTGAGGTGGGCAGACTGCTTGAGTCTAGGCCTTTGAGACCAGCTTGGGCAATACGGCAAAACCCTGTCTTTACAAAAAATACAAAAATTATCCAGGTATGGTGGTGTGTACCTGCAGTCCCAGCTACTCAGGAGGCTGAGGTGGGAGGATCGCTTGAGCCTGGGAGGTCAAGGCTGTAGTGACGTGTGATCGCACCACTGTACTCCAGCCTGGGCGACAGTGTGAGTGAGCTCTTGTCTCAAAACAAAATAAAAAAAACCTGACATATTCCATGAAATTTACTGGAGTAAGATTTTCAGGTCTCCTGTTTGTTTTAGTCTGCTATGAGAGATGCTATGCACAATAAAAAATGTCGCTTTCCATCTCCCAGTCCTGGCAGCTGGGACTGAAAACTTACATCTTGACTGAAGAGTCCGATCCATAAGGAAGAGTTGTGAAGGAGCGCCTGCACGCTGAGGAACGCCTGTTGGTAAGGGTCCGTGATGCTCACCAGCTGCATATTATTTTTCAGACATTCCTTCTGAGCGCCGTGCCAAGTCAGAGTCTTTGGGATTATTTTGTACAGATTATTTAGGTATTTTACAGTTTCTGAAGCATTCTGCAAGGTCTGTCTGCCTTTAACTTCTGCATGTAAAAGAAAACAACAACAACAAACCCTTCCCCACACTCTGCAAGTTATGGGACATTTTTTTCACATTTCTCCCCATACGAATCTACTTTAGATATTATTTACCTATTTATTTTATATTTTGGGTGAGAGAATTAGGTATGTCTTGCTGTATATCTTAAGTAAAATGTGTGAGCTGCAACGTTTATTTTCTGAAATCAGAACAAAATTCTTTTTTTTTTTTTTTTTTTTTTGAGACGGAGTCTTGCTCCGTCGCCCAGGCTGGAGTGCAGTGGTAGGATCTCAGCTCGCTGCAAGCTCCGCCTCCCGGGTTTACGCCATTCAGAACAAAATTCTGTTTCGTTTGTCTGATTTACAAAAGAGAAAATCTGCAAATAAATGTAACCTGCATGATCATGTCGTGTTGGTGCTAAATACCTCTTTTGTTTGAACTACTTCAACAAGGAAGTAAATGTATTAAGATACCTCCTTACAAAGTTTTCACCTGGGAGAGCTAGCATGGAGAAATGTAAGAAACCATCCAGAGAGGAGGTATTTGAATTATTGCTTTATAGTAGTACTTTGCTAATAAGGGAGTTAGTTAAAAACATGAAAAAAATGGGTAAAGATTAATTTAGCAAAAAAAATTCCGCCAAAGCACATGAAATATCTACTTACAGTTCTCATTACATGACAAAATTTTTTCTTGATCATTTCTTAAAAACACATTGTGATCAATGAAAAATAATGTAATACTTTTTAAAAAATATATTTTTCAAAATATGGATGATTTATACTTTTAAGTATGCATTCTACTTTTATTTGGAATATGGAAAGGCACAGTGATCTTTTTATAATGTTTCAAATCCCCACTTGTTTATTTTTTAATGCTAAATTTAACAGTGAATACTATTAGTGGACTTAAAGCTCAATACTGCACTCAATTAAAAATATGAAGTTTTTTCTTCTCCTTTTCCCATAATAAAATGTAAAATCTGAAAAATGCCAGAGTAGAAAAAAGAACAAAATTCAATTACTATCATGGGATAACTCCTATTAACAAATTCCATCAGATACAATTAATTAATTAAATTATAGCAAAGATCCTTTAAAAAAATCACATCCCATTTGATAAACTCTGACTCGCTAAGCCAATATGGATTTAGCCATGCTGAAATTTTAAGCCATATGATTATAAATTAATATAAATTCACTTATAGTATTAAAATTTTTTTTCAGCTTTTATTTTAGATACAGGGGGTACATGCATAGGATTGTTACATGGTGTATTAGACCCAGGTGGTAAGCACAGTACCCAATAGGTAATTTTTCAACCCATGTTCCCCTCCCTCCCTATAGTAAGTGACTGTATATATCTAATAGCATAAAGTACCATAGTTATCTAGATAATGATTGTTACCTGAATATTTCTGACAGAGAGACACAAAGTGGCGTTCACTGCAGGATGTAAAATTCCACGTCCCAATAAACGGTGATTTTTGGAGGTTGAGAATTAGGGCACAGTGGTAGTGAGACTCTTCCTCAAATAACTAAACGAAAAGGTAAATACATACATGCAATCATGTAACAATGGTCTGGAGATCCTAGCAAGAAAAGTTTAGATTCTAGATTGAATTTGTCCCCCTATAAAAGAATTCCATGAAGGACCTGACCATGACATTTCTTAGAAAATCTTAATAAACTTTCAAAGCATGGATAAAGGGCAATTAACTTTATAAAAAACAAAATAGTGGCAATCTTGATAAACATATTTTTAAAACAGATTAACTGTTAGAAATAAGACAAAACACCTCCAGTCACATTTAACACTCGACTACAGTGTAAGTAAGCAAAACATAATGATTCAACTTATTAGATTTTTACAAACTTTTTGTAACAATAAGCTGCATACCACATAACAGAATATACCTTAAAGCTTTGATCCTATACTAGTCACTATAAAAATCTCCATATATTAAAACAAAAGTATCTAGATTTCATTTTCTGATCGCAATCAATAATATTAGATATGAAAATTTATTCTAAGTGTATTATCCCTATACTTTTCTGTGTGTTTCAAACATATTGCACTTAGAAAAATAAGAAAAGTAAGTTTATATCAGGAGATACTGACCAAAAAAATGCTACTCAATAAATAGGAAACCAAAAATGAACGAAAATAATTATAGGAAAGAATAAAACAAGAAATGTCAAAAAAAGAGGTATGGGTAGAACTTTATGTGGAGCCAAATGTGTATTATTAAATGTATTCTCTTTTTTTAAAGGGAACATGAACTGAATTTCATATAGAAGATTGGAAAATGAACAAAAACAGAACCCCAAGAAAAATGGGGTAGAAAAAGGTGGAAATAGTATTCATAACACAGGTCAAGCAATAGGAGTAGAGGGTGGAAAAGAGAGTGAACAAAACAAATAACATGCATCTGTTCTGTAAAAATGTAAATAATGCAAAGTAAAAATGCAAGCAAAGATAATGGAGATTTTTAAAATACCATAAGCAACTTTACTTCAATACATTTGAAAATCTAAATTAAATAGACAACTTTCTTGAAAAATGCCAATTAGCAAAATTGTCATAAGGAAAAGTGGAAACACCAAAATGTACCAATGACTTTCAAAGAAATGGAAAATTAATAATGGCTTTTTTTTTTTTTTTCTTTTACTATCAGGTACTATTGTTAAAACTTTAAATAAATTATCTTATATAATCCTTATGTTGACCTTATGAGGTAGTACAACAGTATTAAAGTTTGCAGATAAGAAATTGAGGCTTAAGAAAAGTTAAGTAAACTTCCAAAGGCATAGTAAATGGCTGAACTGGAATTCAAACCCAGGCAATCTGACTCCAGAGCTTGGGCCCTTCACTGTTGCACCAAATTCCATTATCATTAGAGTATGATCTCTGCAAAGAACAATGTAGTGTATATTTCAAGATAGATAGAGGAGAAAGTTTTGAATGTTATCTTTACAAAGAAATGATAAATCTTTAAAGTGAGGAATATGGTAATTACCTTGATCAGATCATTTAAATGTATGAAAGACTCAGGTATTTCACAGAGGTGTAAAGAGTACTGATTAAAAAAAACTTACATTTTCTGGTATTCTCAGTCTCCTACTAACCAATAATGGGTGAAAGTTACTGTATGTCAGCTCTCTGTTATCCGTCCATTTGTTTATCCTTTCATAGGCAGTCCAGCGCAAACCAATCCATAAAGTAGCTTCCATATCCGGAAGCAAGGATGTAATAAAGTCTGTTAGAAAGAGATTTTTAAAAAGCATTTGATTTATTCAAATTAAAGATATACTAAAAATGCCAATGAATATCTTTTGTTTAACTATCAAGACAGTCTTCTGTTCCATAAAAAAAGAAGTTTAATAAGATTTTTTGTATGTTAATTCCTCATAGCCTCCTAAAACTAACCTGGCCCCAGATCAGAATAAAACATGTTTCTCAAATAATTCCAGTACCTTGTTCGATCTGGCTCAACACTGAAGGAAGGGTGCCACCATAGGAGTGACAGGTATCGCTTGCTTGAGAAAATGTGAGAGACATGGGTTTGATCTTTAGAAAACACTGCAAACAAAGACATATGTGAAACATGAGATTCCAGACACAGGAAAGCTCACACAGGAAGTAAAATGCTTCATCTTTTAGAGGGCTGCTAATTTTCGGTCTGTGAGATATGGTAATTTGCAATGTAGTACCATAAGAATTCAAGTTTATGCTCTCATTAATTTTTTATTTTTTTAAGAGACAGAGTCTCTCTCTGTTACACAGGCCAGAGTGCAGTGGTGCAATCACAGCTTACTGTAACCTTGAGCTTCCTAGGCTCAAGCTACCTTCTCAATTGAAACAACCAAAGAGTGGTCTTCAAACTTTCATATATATATAAATATATATCATATCTTATATATAAGACACATATAGAACATATAATATCTTTTATATATAATATCTTTAAATATATATATTTAAAGATCTCTCATTTATTAAGTGCTTCCTATGTGTTAAGCAGTTTGCGTAGTATTATCTCATTTAATTCTCACAACAGAGAGAGAAACTGAGGCACAGGGACATTAAATAACTTGATCCATAAGTGAAATAGACACACAATAGTAAGGTCAGTATTTATACTCTGTTCCACCTGATTTCAAAATCTGTGTCCTTAATCATCATCTCCTTATATCAAGAAACACTGCTGAAAAATTCATCTTTGGCAGGATATATTAATTCAAATTTATATCAGCTATGCAAATTAACACAGTACTATTACCTCGAGGAATTAAAAAGATTGTCCTAATTTTAAAAAGTTAAAATGTACCCCTAACTTTACTACAGATCCTTCCAGCTGTCAGACACATCTTTTTTCCCTTTTTCACATTATGATCACCTCAGTATAGAGTGGTATGTCCCAAATTGTGTTCCTTGAAACATCCTACAAAAAAATTTTTTTCCAGCTTTCTTATAGACTGGAGTGGTCAATGAGCCAAGCTACCCAACATGGACAACCTCATCGGGTAACTTCTAGAAAAGACCCTAGAGAGAACACCCTGAATTTAAGCTCAGAAGCCTTATATTAAGGATGGCAGAGCAAAATCACAAGAAGCCTGATTTTGAAGACTTCATGGTGTTTCCACACAAACCTGCTTATCTTCAAATGTCTTTAATGTGACAGAATAAATGTTTTAACATACTGTAGCAACCTCTTTTCAGCAGCCAAATGCATTTCCTAATAGATACGTATACCAAAATGGATTATGCATCTCGAAGAGGCAGATACAGAATGCAGCATTTCTCTAACCTATTTAATCATGAAACCCCCATTTGGAGGCAAGATCAATGATTAACATTTTGTAGCATATGTGTAGTCCCCAAAAAGTAGTTTGTGAAATGCCAGTCTAATTTGATTGGCAGATGCTGCTTGGATGTTCTCCTTGAGGGGAAAAAGAAAACACAAGCCAGAAATTAAGTCAGTTTCCTACAAGGCCATAGAGATAGTCCTGACTATTCAATGCCTCCCAATCCATCAACAGATCAACTTGAGCAATTTAAGTGTTGGTAGCAACAAAATAGAAATGCTGCACTTTAAAAGACCTGTAGGAATGACCAACTTGAGAATTAATTCTTGATATCATCCACGGTTTCTGGCAACACAGAGGGCCAGGTGGGATCCTGAAACATGTAGAGTTTATCTCAGTGATGTTGTCACTAATGGGTTGCCATTCTGCCATAGGCTATATAACCAGCATGGAAGCAATCATTGTTGCATAATGTAGCAATTCTCTTTTTACCTTATTCTGAAAAGGAATCCATTGCTCAGAACATTGCACTTTAGCTGCAGAATCTGGGCTGTATTTCTCTAATGAAGAAACATTATATTTTTCACAGATGAAGGGCAACTTGGTATTACAGTCTGTTGGTTTACTTAAGTCTGAGAAATGAAAAGCAAGCATTACTATGGTGAGAATTTTTCAGTCAGTACTTTTTTTTTTGAGACAGAGTCTTGCTCTGTTGCCTAGGCTGCAGGGCAGTGATGCAACCTTGGCTCACTGCATCGTCCGCCTCCCAGGTTCAAGTGATTCTCGTACTTCAGCCTCCCAAGTAGCTGGGATTACAGGTGCATGCCACCACACCTGGCTAGTTTTTGTATTTTTAGTAGAGACGTGGATTCACCATGGTGGCCAGGCTGGTCTCGAACTCCTTGCCTCAAGTGTTTTGCCTGCCTCAGCCTCCCAAGGTGCTGGGATTACAGGCGTGAGCCACCACGCCTGGCTAAGTCAGCACATTTTAAAAGCAACCCCAGTAGTAAAGAAAGGTTCTTGAAATCAATCTTTCCCAAATGTTTAAGATATATTCCCTTTCTTCTCTAGCCACTTCTGTCTTCTATGATTATTTTTATCTGTAGGTTACAGCATACCAATACTGTCTATGAAACAGCACGCATTTTGTGTGACTACCATACCATCCCAGGGTGAAGGCAGGAGGTAGGAAGTTGAAGGGGCAGTGTAATCAGGGGAAGGGGACCTAAACTATATTTTAGAACTGCTGCCTGCTTATCTTTGAAAATTTGCTTAGACACTTATCAATTAGGAAAGTGGTAAGTTTATTTCTAAGTAACTGCTTTAGGATAAAGGAAGTTAAAATATTCACAGTGAAAAGTACCTTTATTTGCATTGGGGATTTGAGCTATAGTTGTTAATAATAAATCAAAATAAGATGAAGTGACCAAACATATAATCAAAAGGAAAACAAGATTAAGCTAGAAACTGAACCTGAAGTTCACATATTACAAAATCAGCATTAAAGGATTTGAATTAACTTTACCGATAAGCCAAGTCTTGGCAGACATGTACAAGCATTCCTCTCCAAATGTCACAGGAAAGCGGTGCCATGGATATCGTGAGCTAAAAGAAAATGACAGATTTGACAACTCGTAATGTAATTAGGTGTTTCATTTTTTTTTCTTTTTACTGTAAGTTATTTTATTTCTAAATTTAATGTTAATACCATCATTCTCTACCCCTTTTTTCTTGATGCTAACATGCAAAAGGGCTTGGTTTCTCTAATTTAGGCAGTTTATGGATTAATGTTCAAACTACTTATAAATAGAAATCCATTTAGTAAAAGGAACTGCTTCTTTTAAGTGATAACTTTACAAAGGCAGAATCAATGATGTCACCTACTAGGTAAAATGATCATCTATTGGCTGCTCGTTAATTCTTATCCACCACTTCTGTCCATCACCAGATATCTGAAAAACAAGCCAAACATCCATGCTTATATGTGCTGAGCTTTCTTGAGGGTTTTGATTCAAATACCTTGTCTTACTGTAATCACTAACCACTATAATTTCTAGACATTCCTTACTTAGATTTCAAAATTATACAAACCAGGACCTTGTGCTAAAGAGTAGTTGAAAACTCTCTGTATATTTACAGATCCTATTGTGGGTACAGGAAACATGGTAGCTGTAATTATGGGCATATATTAGTTAGACTAATACTTTAAGTGGGCATACAGTATCCTATTGCAATTAATTGTAAATTTAAAAATACAGAAATTATTTTTCTTCCCAAAGGCTATTTTGCAAAGTTACTTATTAGTAGAAACAGAAACTCAAGTTAACTGTAAAGTTGACTTTTAGTAAAAAATGTGACAGGGAATTAGAATCATTTATATTATCTACTGATGTTTACCTTATAAAGTGACATTTATTATTAATCTTATATATTATAAACATAAGCAATTCTACTTAATTTTTCTAACATGCAATAAATTTGGATGTTGTGAGGCAGATCTGACATTAAAGAAAAATTTAACTTTTGTAGATTTTGGCAAAATTTTTGTAATATTTTTAAATGGAATAAATATAAAAATAAGAAATATATTTAAAATAGATTCTTTTAAATTACATTTGCTATTTTGTTTTTGATGGCTTTTAGTCCTGCAAAAGATGTTATAGTAGCAAGAAAGCTGTGATTGCTGGCACAGTACAGGACGGCTTCTTCATAGTTTAGGTGAAGATCAGCAACAAACCAATATTCACTTCCTTCAATTATAAGTGGAGGTCCATGAATTCCAGCACGCTCTAAAGAAGAAGAAGAAAGAGATTAGAGTTATGACTATGCAAAGCAAACAGTGTCCTCTAAGCATGAGTTAATGTTCAGAACTATAAATAGTAATTCAGATTACTAGCCCTCTCTGGCTGGGGCAGTACTGACTACAAGGAACAAGAGATTCCTGAGCCAGTGACTCTGCCATTCCTCTGCACTCACAGGGAAAGAAGAAACCATCCTCATCACCTCATCCCATACCAGTCACTCACTTTCCTTGCCTGGAGAAATTTTGTCTCACTTGAAGATGTACAGAGAAGAAGCTGGCACTTAAATAATTAACTAAATGCATTAGTGACAAGGGAAAAGCAGCTTTCGTTAAATTTCAGTTTTCTTAACTCACCTGGATTGTACCAGTCTGGTGTTTTTGGAGTACGGCCTGTATGAGGAAGAAAGCAAGTGGCATTAGTACTCAATGACTGATCAGGGTATACTATAAGTAAGGCCTTTAATGTAGCTCAAAAGGACTTGCAGTATTGTTGAGGCTTGTCCATTTCTAGCCAAGCCATTTCATGTTTTGATCACTTTAGTTGTATTTTGTGGGGCCGATGCTAAAGCTGCTTTAGGAGCAATCCAAAAGGCATATCTGTTAAATATTAATGAAGTATTTCTAGCAGTCTTTTACCTTGTGTCACAGAGGTCACAAAAGAAGTGCAGATGGATAAAACATAGCTAAGAATTAGAAAGTAAAAACAAGTAAATAATGATATTGTATGTGTCACACAGAAGCATAAGAAATAGGAACCAAAATAATCATCATTGTAAAGTGAAGTTATTCAGGAACCACTTCTCCATCTAATGAAACAAATAACTATTCTATAAACTTAGGTTGATAGAGTCCATTGTCTTCCAAGATATCCTTGGAAACAACGTACAATGCTCCAATGTTGAATCTTTTGAGAAGATGAGACATAACTGAGAGGAAAATAATAAAAGTCACTGAGGATTCTCAGATGGAAATGGAGGAAATATGGCATGCTACACAGAATTCCGGGTTGGAAGCTGGGGAGGTCAGTGTGCAAATGCCCTTATGCATTTTGCTGCTATGGTGTTTCCGATGAATTGCTTAACTCCCTCTGAGCCTTGATTTTCTCCTCTATGAAAACGAGATGGCTACCTGACTCACAGAGAGTGAGGTCACATGTGACGCCCTGGAGGAAGCGGCCAGCACAGGGCCAGGCACAGAGCAGTTCCCCATGGAAGCCTATTTGCTTTCCTCCCCCTTTTCATTCTGGCCACAGATCACATTGGCTTCAAGTCAAAGACACCATTTGCTTAATTTTAGAAATTACAGAGTAAAATAGCTAGTCTTAATTTTGGTGTGGCATGTGAGCCTCAGGCAGGCATCAGAAGACCCAACTCAGAGGACTGCCTGCATAGCCAGCATCTTTAGTCTCTCTGAGCCAATTCGATTCGTATTGGATAATTTCCAACAATAACGTTGCAAGTCAGTTCAAAATGTACATAGTTTCTTGTCTGTAATCTTGTCAAAGGCTTCTGATTATTTGTGTGTGGGGGAGGGAAAGCTATGTCTAACCTTTAAATATCTTTAAATTGTGAGAAAAGTAGGATGCAAGGTGTTTTTTATACAAGATTACAACATGTATGTGTGTATAAGGCATCAAGAAATACAATAAAAATAGCTATGTTTGGGTAATGGCATCATAGGTAATATTCCTAAAAACACTTTTATGAGCCTTATTTTTGACACAGTTTTCTCAATTAAAAAGAGAATATTTAAAAAGTACAAATATCCACTGTGGTTGAGGTTACTTCAAATTTACAGGTTGTCAAAATATCTCTTTTAGGGAAGACAGGATTCATTAGAACCAAGTAATAAAAAGGAAGAGCCAGAGAAGAGGCATGGTGATTTAGGATACATAAGAGGAAAACTTCTTTAAGAAAACCAGAAAATACAGATGAATACAAGTTGAGAAAACTTAGGCTGCTCTAATAACCAAGAAAATATCCAACCAGCTGAATGCATCACATCATAACTTAGAAAGTTATACAGTATAGTCAAAAAAGGTTGAACATAGCATTTAAACCCTGGAGCAAGCAATCATTGATTGCTTCAAGTGATTGAGACAGACTGAGAACAGGAGCTTAGTATTTTATTTTCTTTCTGCATGGGGATCATAGAGGTGGAATTCTTTAGGTTTGTTTGATTAATTGATTTATATTTGCTAAGTGGGTTAATTCCTTTCTCTCTTGTTAAAAGTATATGTTTAAAAATATATATACTCCTCCACATGCCCTTCATACTATTTTCTGTGGTGACTAATTTGCCATTTCTAAGGTTGCCCTTGTTTAAACTCTGGGGTCTGCTCCGCTGCTCAAACAGGAGGTGGGGGTAGCAGCTCCCATCGAGGGCACCTTGGTTGGAACAATGACACTGTCTGTGGAATGCTAACAAATGCCAGAGAGTAATGGGAGGCTCACATTAACACTTCAAAACAGAGACATTGTCCGAATTAATTATGTACAAGTTACTTTTCCACTTGTTTAAAGGATATCCAAACTGGTTTTCCTTTGTCCCTTTTTCGGGTTTAATAAAATAATCAAGAATAACTCAGGCATAATTTATCCTTTAGAAAAACCCATCAACACAACTCTCTCTCTCTCTCTCTTTTACAAATGGTTTGACAGTTTGCCTTTGTGAAAGAGATTCGCTACTACCTGATGTCACATCTGAAGCTCTTTTAACTATTTTTAGGGAAAACAGTCTTCTAATAGTCACTTCCATGACGTGAACTTCGGGTTCTTTGAGAACTTGTAGGAGGATACACCTTTAGTTTCAACGATCTGTTTACATTCAGTTCAGAGATTTATTTTAAAACCTTCTATGGGTTTTCTGCTAATTAATTTAATACAGCCAATGTCTGCTTAAAAATAATTTGAGGCTGGGTGAGGTGGCTCATGCCTGTAATCCTACCTAGCACTTTGGGAGGCTGAGGCGGGCCAATCACTTGAGGTCAGGAGTTCGAGACCAGCCTGGCCAACATGATGAAACCCTGACTCTACTAAAGATACAAAAATTGGCTAGGTGTGGTCATGGGTGACTGTAGTCCCAGCTATACTGGAGGCTGAGGCAGGAGAATCACTTGAACCTGGGAGGCAGAGGCTGCAGTGAGCCAAGATAGCGCCACTGCACTCCAGCCCGGGAGACAGAGTGAGACTCTGTCTTAAAAAAAAAAAAAATAATAATAATAATAATAATTTGAGAATTAAAATATTCTTGACATTTTTCTTAATATTTCATATTTTCCTGGAAAAAGTGAAGTAAAATGGTATCTACATTTCTCCCCACTCTCCTTTCTGTTACCAAAGGCTATACTATCAATCTAACTGGCTTTTCAAATTTGAATTTATATAAAGTATTAGCAGTTTTGTAGTTCATTGAAAATTGCTTCTAAATTTTACAGGGACCTGCCACATTTTTATTTCTTGACTTCTGCCTTATTATTCCCAAGATTATCTTTATTTTTTCATTTTGCATCAAAATAAAAATTAAAATGATTCTACATTTCTCCTTTTGCTTAAAATAATTTCATCCAAAATCTAATCTCCCTAAATGAACCTTACATTTTATCTTCTATGCAAATTTTGTATGATCAAGAGTAAGATGTCACCAAATTTCAATAAGCTAGCCTTCTATTGGAAGCCAGAGTCAGGCAGGGGGTGCTCCACATATCAATTGCATCATCATAGGCTTTTAGACCTTAGAATTATAGATCACAATGCTCCCCTAGGTACTTTGAACTGAGCGTTCACAATGTTAACATGAGAAGGTTGTGAAAAATAACAATTACCACTTACCTTTTGGAATTTGGCACACCCATTCAAGTTTTGTATCACAACCAAAAGGCCTCAAATAAATAAATTCTCTGTCATCATAGAAATGCCAGCCTCTTCGCCATGGCCTATGAAATACCTAAAAGAGGAAAAGTACTGCAGAATATTTTGAAGTTGATACATCCCTTATGGAACACTAAACTGTAAGCCCTATGATCTTGATCTGTATTTTAGCTCTAGCACCTAAGATATTTGTTCAATAAATGAACACATGAATGAATGGAATATTTAAACAGTAATACCCTGAGCAAGAGCCTTCAAAGGGGCTAATAAGGGAAATATGTTGTAAGGTCATGTTTATGTCCAAAATGCAAATTTTCTCCCCCACGCCTGACAATTTTTGTTAGGATATTTATTTCAGAGGTATCCAAGCACCAAGCTGTGATCAAATTAGATCAGAGAGTGACATAAAAGTCCAGCCTCAGCGGCTCAGGCTCCTTCTCTGGTGTTACCATGCCATTTCTAGGATTTTGCCCTTCTCCAGGATGGCTCACTACAAATCCAGTTAGCAAGTAGGAGAAAAAGGATAGGGGAAGGCATTACTCGGGAGAGCATCCATCACTTCTTGGACTATTTTCTCTCAAGACCAAGTTTGTGGGGGTTCTGTGGCAGGTGAGGTAAGATTTTCCTTACAGAACACTGCCCTGGTTGGGCTTGTTCCTGATGCAGGTTGCATTAATATCTCTTTATTTATTTGGTAGATTTTCAAATCTCTCCATACTTGGCAACTCTATTTCCCTAGAACAGTTTATTGTACCAGTGTTCTCAACACTCCTAAAAATTCCATAAGCTTCTCTGAAGTTCTCACCTTTTCTTATGTTAAATTGGGAATCTATAAAAGTGCCATGTATTACACAGTTTATTACTAGAAGAGTTACTTTGAAAATCGTGCTCTCCTGTGGCTTTGAGTTCTTATTTGCCTCAGCCTTCCTGTAACATTTCTGGTCAGCCACCTTGTTCAATCTCTTTCTTGGACTACAAATCAAAGATATTACCTGATGTCTCCTCCATCTTCATCTTTTTTCACTCTATATGTTGGCAGTTCCTCCAAATTCACTTCTTGGCCCTTTTTTTTTTTTTAAATATACATTTTCCTTTCAACTTAGGACTCTTGATCTCAACTTACCATAGCATACATCTTATAGCTAGCTTGGATTCAAAATATCTAAACTAAAACATACAATTTTCTCCATAAATCAGTACCCTTTCTATTTCTATAAATGCCTAGTCATATAGCATAGTGGTTAAGAGTACCACACCCAGACACACTTGGGTGTAAATCTCAGTTCTTTCAGTTTAAATTTACTCCATGTAAGCTGAAGTAAATTACTCACAGCTTGAATTTCCATGTGAGATGAATATAGTAACAGTGCCTACCTCACAAGATTGCTTATGTGCTGTGTGACATATGTGACATGCTTAGTACAGTGGCTGGCTGATAAAGGAATTAATCAGATCAGTGTTAACTGCTGCCATCATCATCATCACAACCACCATAGACCATCACCATCACCATCATTATTATTGTCTCATAATATTCTTGTTCTTGCATAAAACTTGTATTTCACCTGGCATAGTCCTTACTCAATGGTGTCGTAATTGCTTGTTTACTTGTCTTTATTTTCTACTAGACTTTAGTTTTGTGAAGACAATGGCTATGCCTTGTACCTTGTGACTGTTCTATCCCCCAGTGCCTCACTGACCTCTTGGACTGTTTATGAAATGGATACATGAATGCATTCTGCAAAGGAAGATGCCTAACCGGTCTTTTATGCCTTCCAATCTTACCTGTTGCATGTTGTCATCTGTCTCAAGATGAATCTTCCTCATACCCTCCTTAGTTCATGTGACTCTCCCTACTCAGAAACTTTAAAAAATGCCCTGTTGCCTATCTAGAAGTATAGAAATTCCTTAACGTGGCATCAATCTGATTTCCTAATACTGTTATCAAGGACAGCACCAATGAAAACTTCTTGATCTGTATGCTGTTCTCCTCACTGCCCTCTTCCTTCCACTCCCACCTTATTTTATGCCACTTTCTCATACCATCCCCTCATGAGAAAGCCTTACTCTATCCCATCTGTAGAAACTCTATCCATCCTTAAAGTCCCAGTTCAAGTCCTACCTCTTTCTGGAAATGGCCATGGGACTCACTTCCTCCTCTGAATTTCATTAGCCTTCCTCAGCCCACTCATTAGGAGCTTATTACTGCATGGTAATGAGGGAGGTTTTCTTGAATATGAATTTTATCCTCTCAAATGAAGTGTAAGTTAGGCTGCTGAGGGCCAGGCCATGGGTGTGCGTATCTCTCACCACATCTAACATCATGCTCCACACACAAAGACACTCCATGGATCCATTACTTGATTGCATATGATGATGGATTTATGTTTTAAATATGCAGATTTTCCAGCACTGTACTGACCTTGACAGCAGCACAGTCTCTGATGTCATAATCCTGCTGAAACTCATTTGGCATGATAATAGTAGACACCTGAAAAGACAAGAGACGCTTGAGAATTTAAGACTGATGTATAAATATTTGCAATTTAGATGTAATTTAGGCAGCCTTAATCACTCAAGTGTCTTCATATGCCACAGAAAGAAAACTTTTTCATCTCTTTTTTATATCATGATGCTGAATCATGAGAGGACTTAGCAAATGGCATAATGTCATAAGTTTCCAAACAAAGGAAGCCACAGTTTCAGAAGTTGAGGTTAATGGTGTATTAAGTTCGCCACTGGAGTCATAGAGAATCAAGCTTGCAAAATGCTTTTCTCATTTTTTTTTTTTTGCACGTGTTGAAATGCTTGTTATTTGATTAACTAATCTCAGGTATGCTCCAATTTAAAAATAAATTCAAGGAGTTTTACATTTAGAAAGAATAAAAAACGAGGTGACACAACTGTAATTTGGAGTAACTACTGAATATCTGAGAATAGTTTTGCTCCTATACCCATTACATTAATATCTCCTTAGGATAATATAAACATGTGGAATAACAGCAAGGATTTTTTAGAGGTTTCTTCAAACAAATAATTTCCTCCAATAAGGATACTTTTGGCCAGGCACAGTGGCTCATGCTGGTAATCCCAGCACTTTTGGAGGCCAAGATTGGCAGATGGCTTGAGCCCAGGAGTTCCAGACCAGCCTGGGCAACATGGTGAAACCCCATCTCTACAAAAAATACAAAAATTAGCTGGATGTGGTGGCATGTGCCTGTGGTCCCAGCTACCTGAGAGGCTGAGACATGAGGATCAATTGAACCCAGGAGGTTGAGGCTGCAGTGAGTCACAAGGGCACCACCGCACTCTAGCCTGGGTGACACAGCGAGACTCTCATCCCCACCTAGTCCCCCCAGAAAAAGATATTTTATTTTTTGTATTACTCTTCCATATTTAGATAATAAAAAGAATAGCTTCTCACTATAAAAATGAAAATAAATAGCATAAAGAGAAAGCTTTGAAAACAATCACTTGTGGCCAGGTGTGGTGGCTCACACCTGTAATCCCAGCACTTTGGGAGGCTGAGATGGGTAGACTGCCTGAGTTCAGGAGTTTGAGACCAGCCTGGGCAAAATGGTGAAATCCCGTCTCTACAAAAAAATATAAGAATTAGCTGGGCATGGCTGAGCACGGTAGCTCACGCCTGTAATCCCAGAACTTTGGGGGGCAGAGGCGGGTGGATCACAGGGCCAGGAGTTAGAGACCAGCCTGGCCAATATGGTGAATCCCCGTCTCTACTAAAAAATACAAAAATTAGCTGGGCGTGGTGGTACTTGCCTGTAGTCCCAGCTACTCGGGCAGCTGAGGCAGGAGAATGGCGTGAACCCGGGAGGCAGAGCTTACAGTGAGCCGAGATCACACCACTGCCCTCTAGCCTGGGCAACAGAGCGAGACTCCTCTCAAAAAAAAAAAAAAAAAAAAAAATTAGCTGGGTGTGATGGTGGGCGCCTGTGGTTTCAGCTACTGGGGAGGCTGAGATGGGAAGATCGCTTGAGCCTGGGAGGTGAATGTTGTAGTGAGCTGAGATCGCACCACTGCACTTCACCCTGGGTGACAGAGTGAGACCCCATTTCAAAAAGAAAAAAATCACTCATACTACCCAAAGATGACTACTATATTTATAGCTTTATTATTTTTTGACTATATATAGAGAGACTATACATATGAGTTTTTAAAAATAAAAAGAAGATTTGTAACTTGTCTTTCCCTTACTGCCTGTATATGACTCTATTTTCATTTGACACATAATTTTAATGGTTGTATGATATGTGAATGTATTTATTTTATTTTTTAAATTGGCAGATAAAAGTATATGCATTTATCATACACAACATGATGTTTTGAAGTATATATACATTGTGGACTGACTAAACTTAGCTAATTAACAAATGCATTTTTTCACAGTTATCATTTTTGTGGTGAGAACACTTAACATCTACTTTTAGCATTTTTCAAGAATCTAACATATTATTAACTATAACCAACTTGTTGTACAACAGATCTCTTGAACTTATCCTTCCTATCTAAATGAAATTTTGTATCCTTTGACCAACATCTCCCCAGTCCCCCACCTCATCTGCCCCAGCTCTTGGAAACCACCATTCTACTCTCTAGTTCCATGAGATCCATTTTTTTTTTTTTTTTATTCCACATCTCAGTGACATCACATGGCATTTGTCTTTCTGTGCCTGGCTTTTTTCTCTTAACATAATGTCCTCCAGGGTCATCCACATTGTCACAAATGGCAGGATTTCCTTCCCTTTTATGGCTGAGTAGTACTCCATTGTGTACATGTACCATACTTGCTTCATGCATTCATCTGTTGATGGACACTTAGGTTGATTTCATATCTTGGCTACTGTGAATAGTGCTGCAGTCACCCTGTGAGTCTCTTAAACATTCTGATTTCACGTCCTTTGAATATATACCCAGTAGTGGGATTGCTGGATCATGTGGTTAGTTCTATTTTAAATTTTTTTTTTTTTTTTTTTTTTGAGACGATATCTCGCTCTGTCACCCAGGCTGGAGTGCAGTGGCACGATCTCGGCTCACTGCAAGCTCCGCCTCCCGGGTTTACGCCATTCCCCTGCCTCAGCCTCCTGAGTAGCTCGGACTACAGGCACCCGCCACCTCGCCCAGCTAGTTTTTTGTACTTTTTAGTACAGACGGGGTTTCACCGTGTTAGCCAGGATGGTCTCGATCTCCTGACCTCGTGATCCACCCATCTCGGCCTCCCAAAGTGCTGGGATTACAGGCGTGAGCCACCGCGCCCGGCCTATTTTAAATTTTTTAATGAATCTTCATACTGTTTGCAATAATGTTTGTACTAATTTACATTCCCACCAACAGTGTGCAAAAGTTCCCTCTTCTCTACATCCTCACCAACATGTATCTTTTGTCTTTTTTATAGCAATCATTCTGACAAGTGGGAGGTGATAACTTACTATGGTTTTAATTTGCATTTCCCTGATGATTAGTGATGTTGAGCATTTTTTCATATGACTGTTGGCCATCTGTAAGTCTTCTTTTGAGAAATGTCTATTCAGTCATTTGGCCATTTTTAAATCAGGTTGTTTTCTTGCTATTGATTTGTTTGAGTTCCTTATCTACAGTCATGCACTGCATAATGGCCTTTCAGTCAACCACAGATGGCCTACATGTATGTTCCTGCCTCCATATGCTTGTGTAGATAGTCTTCCTTGGAAGGTCTATCCTTCCTCCTCTAGGCCAATCTGAATACTGGCATTCAGATCATGGCTAGAAAGAAATGTTAGCCATTCCTTGAAGATGTGTTCCCACAAGATTATATTTTTACTGTACCTGTTCTATGTTATCATTGTGTTACAAATCCCTACAGGATTCAGTACAGTAACATGTTCTACAAGTTTGTAGCCTAGGAGCAATATAGAGCCTAGATGTGTAGCCTATATGTGTAGTAGGCTATACCATCTAGGTTTGTTTAAGTATGTTCTATGTTGTTTGCACAAAACCGCTACCTCACAATGCATTTCTCAGAATGTATCCCATTGTTAAGTGATGCATGACTATATTTTGGATATTAATCTTGTATCAGATATATATATATAATTTGCAAATATTTTCTCTTATTCTGTAGGTTTTCTCTTCACTCTGTTGATTGTTTCCTTTATTGTACAGAAGCTTTTTAGTTTGATGTAATCCCATTTGTCTATTTTGGCTTTTGTCGTCTGCGTTTTTGAGTTCATATCCAAAAAAATCATTGTCCAGACCAATGTCATGGAGCTTTCCCCCTATGTTTTCTCCTAGTAGTTTCACAGTTTGGGGCCTTCCATTTAGTACTTCAATTCATTTGGAGTTGATTTTTGTATATGATATGAGATAAGGGCTTAATCTCATTTTTCTGCCTGTGGAAATCCAGTTTTCCCACTATCATTTATAGAAGAGACTGTCCTTTTCCCATTGTGTGTTCTTGGTATCTTTGTTGAAAACCTGTTGGCTATAAATATGTGGATGTATTTTTGGCCTCTCTATTCTGTTCTGTTGGTCTATGTGTCTGTTTTTATGCCAGTACCATGCTGTTTTGGTTACTATAGCTTTGAGGTGTATTTTTGAGCTCAGGTAGTATGGTGGCCTCCAGCTTTATTCTTTTTGCTCAATATTTCTTTGGCTATTCAGGGTCTTTTTTGGTTCCATATAAATTTTAGGTGTGGATGTATTATTTAACAAACAACTTGTTATTGAAACAGTGCTTCCATACTACCTAAAACAATGTTTTAACTTACTGGTGTACGATCACTCCATTGCCATGATCCTTGTAAATCTGGGCTCCTTTTATTCAAACCAATCCACAGCCAACGCTGGCCACTATGTAAAAAACAAGTGTTAAAAATACGAGGACAATGCTTGGCAAAAATATTTAGCACTCACATGTCTAAAGTGCGTCACTAATTGAAAAGCACAGTTTCAAGCAACATAAAGAAGTCTTTTGAAACGAAACTAAGTCCTTAATATGGGGTAGCTACATAAAAAGTACCATACTTTTAAAACTACATTTTAAGCTGTTTTCTTCATATGAAAGGCAAAAACCATTCTTTGAATTTTAAGAGGAAAAAAGACTTTTACTGTAGTGCTTGAATATTAAAGAATATTTTCAGATACACTCAAAAGCAACAATGGCATTTCTTTAAAGTGTTTGTCTATAACACTATCAAATATTCTTCTTTAAAATGCAGAACTATTTGGCTAAATTTTTGTTAAACAATAGTTGAAACATAGTTGAGTTCCTACTACCCACCAAGTTTAAAGTAAACAAGAATGTGAGTATTGCTTATGTGCCAAAGAAATATACCAGAAAAATATATTAAGTAATCATTTAAGTGATTATGCTTATCATCTATAAGTATCATACTTTTATGTAAAAGGCATTGAGCTAGGAGCAATGATGACACAGAGAAGTTTAAGACCTACATCTACCCTCAAATGTAATATGAAATAGAGATAAGATATATATGAACAAAAAACTAAAGACCATTTATGAAAGCTATCAAATGAGTTGTACACATTTTAGATGATACAAAAGTTCAGAGAAAGGAGAGGTCACTGTGGACTGCAGAAAATGAAGAAAGACTTCGTGAGGTTGGTAGGACAAAAGATATTCTTCAAGGGATGGCTAACATTTCTTTCTAGACATGATCCGAATGCCAGTAATCAGATTGGCCAAGAGGAAGAAGGGTAGGCCTTCCAAGGAAGACTATCTACACAAGCATATGGAGGCAGGAACATACGTCTAAGTAATCTTTCCCCTCAAATACATTTATGCTCTGGCCAGGGATAAATATACAGCATAAGTAGACGTGATATAAGCATAGAAATTTTTCTCTGCCTCTAACTCCATTTGAAAATATTTTCTAAAATTTATTACACTTTTGGGTGACAAATAATAATCCATATAATTTAACCTTTTTTGTTGGCAGATGATATGTATGATCAGTACATGTGTGTATACATATATAAATGTAATATGCCTATAAGTATAATATAGAATACATTTTAAAGAAGGGGTAGATTTCAAATCTAAAACCAATGCATATTCTCAAGTTCAGCAGAATATATGGAATATATGGAACATATAGCTACGAGTCTACAGAGAAATATCATAAGTTCATTTTAATAAAATGTACTAGTGAATCAAAGGCTGAAACAAAGAATTTTAAACTAATTTATTTTTAAATAAATAATTGCTTTTCTTTATTTCTTACCTTTATTCAACATTCCCTCATATTTTAACAACAATAAGTACTTTTTCATCTTTTCAACCTCAAGGTTTTTGACTTAATGCAATGGAATATGAATGAGGACTGTCCTGTTTTGGTTTTCATTGTTATACTGTTTTCTTCCACAGAGAAAGATCCACCAATTTGTGGATTTAAGATATATCTAGTGGAGACAATCAAGTCCAGTTTAAATTTAGCAGCTAAAGAGGAATTTGCAGTTTATGCCTTCTGCTCATCAGAGCTCTCTTACAGGCTTCTGAGTGTATCAGACCACCCGAGTGCTGGATTTCTAAACCACAGGGTCTAGACAACTGGCATATACAGCACAGTTAGAGCCAGACAGCTAAAATAGAGAGGGAGTTAAGTATTCTTCCTCATATTTATTTGGGGGAAATAACTTCATTTCTCCCAAATCTTTGCATACTGTATATTTGGGCCTGGGGAATTCGTGTAGAATTTTGTGTTTCCCTAAAGTAAGCATTAGCTATTTTATCTTCTTTACACAATCCACAATACAACCAGGAAGACAATCAAAGATCATTTGTCACCTGCATTGCAGAGGCTCCCACTGGCAGCCTTTTTAGAGGTTTGTCCTCAACTTTCTAGGCTCCTTAAGCCCTTACCCAGTCTTCTCTCAGCTAATAGCTCCCCTTCCTTCCACTTAGAAACATCTCTGCTTTCAAGCCCATTTCTGGCTCCTTTACTGCATCTCAGAGGACAGTTTCCTAGAGAAGAGTTTGCTCGATTGTCCAAAATTTCTAATCTCTACTACTTTCTGAAACTGAGTTTCATTTGAACACAGAAATTTACAGATTTCAGCTTCATTTTAAAGAACTCACTAACATGTCATAAATACAGAAAATAATAGCTACGTGTATGTATTTTTTTTTTGTGCGGCATCAGAAGTGGAAAATATTTCCTCAATTGTAACTCATTCCTGGTTTGACCTAGTTGAACTGTAGGAAGATAAAGGGAAGAAGAAATTGGCTATCACATTAATCATTGCACACTTCCAATGTTAATTTTAGAAAATGTGAAGGAAAAAATTGTACCCGATCATAACCAGGGAATCAAGTCAAACTGAGATTCCCTCTTTCTCTTTACAAATTCCTGGTACTCCAAGCACTAAGTATATGGTTTTAAAACTACTGGGTTATGAAGAGATTGCATAAAAGGTTAATATGTGTAATTGTGTTAAAATTCCTATTCTCAATCAAATTTCCTGCTGCATCTGGTTGCTAAGGAAAAGAGTATCTCAGCCATAAGCCCCAATAAATACTATTTGATGAGGGTGCTTATTCTACAAAGCCTTAGATTTATGTCTAAATCCATTCATGCCACATCACAGGAGGCAGTGTACACAGCAGCAATGGCATCGCAAACAAGGCTTTCTTCTCTAATCCTATGGCTATTTCTGCCCTACAATGGCTTTCCCTGTTGGGCTACCATTAGGAGTTGCAAAGATCTTAGAGCCTTAATGATTTGGTGCACCATGAATCTTTTTCCCTGAAATACAAATAGAGATGTGGAACTTAGATTGTGAGAGGTACAGCAGTAATCTGACTTAACTCCTTGGCATGCAATACACAATTTGGGCAATAGATATCTTGCTGAGAAAGGTCAATTCCTGCAATAAAAACCAAGGCATCAAGGAGTATGCTTTAGAATCATTTTCTAATATAAATGGGTTTGCTTCCTTCTTTCCTTTAAGCCATAGTTACAATTTTGGTTTTAGAATATGTTCTGTAAGCACAGCACAGGCAAACACTTTCTTTATTATGGAGAAGTTATTAAGCAAACAACGCAGTATGCTTACTATGGCATTGTGTTAGCTGCTAGGATCCAAGTACAAATAAAATACAGTTCCTACGAGTGAAGGGATTATGGAGATTTGTTTTTTCTCTGTGCTGTTCTGTTTTCTAAATTCAATATACATTATTTTTATTAGAAAAAAATTAAACATAGTACATTCTATGGAAAATAGGTTTTGTAAAAGCTATATGTGTAGAGATGTAAGTAAATGGAAAGGGTTTACATTAAGTGTTTACTATGTTTATAATCAGGAGCTAGGATTTGAGGTGAGTGAGTGCTTCATTATCTGTTTTTATCTTTTCCAAATTTTATATAATGAACTTGTATTAATTTTTTAAAGAAGGGAGTGCTCAACAAGTGTGATTCAAAACAAAGAAACAAATCATAAAAGTTTCCTTTCATGTTTTGTTTCCTGGTGTAATTCATTCTGTATATGGATGCTCTTAATGGTCATTTCTATCACATATGATGTTCCAAAGTTTTCTGCTTATTGTTTCTCACAAATATCTACAACCTCATTGCTTAATACTTATCCACAGCTCTTCGTTCCAGTTAGGGTTACTAACCGCTTGCTTGGAATCTAGACCTTATATCAGCATTTTACTTAAAAATACTTTACCTGGATAGTATGATATTGTCTGTGTCAAGCTTGAAATCTAAGGGCCGTTAAGTTGCCCTGCTTGAAACTTACATGTCAGGAAGTATTGGTGGTGTATTAGAAAGGCCATGCCCCACACATATACACCATGGAATACTATGCAGTCATTAAAAAGGATGAGTTCGAGTCCTTTGTAGGGACATGGATGAAGCTGGAAACCATCATTCTGAGCAAACTATCACAAGGACAGAAAACCAAACACTGCATGTTCTCACTCATAGGTGGGAACTGAACAATGAGAACACTTGGACACAGTGTGGGGAACATCACATACCGTGACCTGTCATGGGGCGGAGGGATGGGGGAGGCATAGCATTAAGAGAAATACCTAATGTAAATGATGAGCTAATGGGTGCAACAAACCAAATGGCACATGTATACATACGTAACAAACCTGCACATTGTGCACATGTACCCTAGAACCTAAAGTATAATTTTAAAAAATGCACATGTACCCTAGAACCTAAAGTACAATTAAAAAAAAAAAAAAAAAAGAAAGGCCATGCTCCAGAGGTGGCCATCATGAGGACTTCCATGATCACCAAAGTCACACTGGAAGCTTTGGTCATAAGCAGAGTGAATGTGAGAACTGGGTTAATGTCGCTGAAATCGGAAGCTTGTTCATCGGCATGATAGTAGGATTGGGCTCTCATTGGTGAAATATAAGTTATTTGAGATGCGGGGATTAGCTAAAATATTTAGAGGAACTCTCACACTTCTCAAGAATATATTAGAATTTTGTGAGGCCACAGCCTGTATCTTAGTAGGGCTTGATTCTAAACAATCCCACATCCAGTCATTGGGTCCTGTGACTGTGACGGCCTGATACTCACTACAATGGGAACAGAATGCTGCCACATCTGCTCAAGTAAACCTGTGCAAGGTGATAGTTAAAACACCAAAAAGGACAGATTGCTGGGATGTTGTCAAGCTTACAAAACAGGTTGTATAAGATGTTTTGTGTCTGCTTCAATAAATGTTTGCATAGCAAATGTCTGTATGTATGGAAAATTTTGGTCTGAATTTTGTATTTGTTATAATCTATTCTCAAGGTTGAGGGAATAGCTAACACTCACCTCAAAAAGAACCCGAGAGTTGGTATTTAGTATATACAAATTACCTTGGGTCAGTCTGCAGTGAAATTTTGTATATTAATTTCTAACACTAGACAATGATGTCTAGAATACCTGAGATTCTATGACAGATGCTTAATAAATAAATATTTATGGAACACAGGTATTGTATTTTACATTAGGTTTCCAGTACACTGTAGTGAAACTACATTCTCTAATGAGAAAAACACAGCAGAAGCTATATTAGAGCAAATCTGGGCCAGGCACTGTGGCTCACATCTGTGATCCCAGCACCTTGGGAGGCCAAGGAAGGTGAATCGCTTGAGCCCAGGAATCTGAGATTAGCCTGAGCAACATGGAAAAACCTGTTTCTACAAAAAAAATACAAACATCAGCTGGGTGTTGTGGCATGTGACTGTAGTCCCAGCTACTTGGGAGGCTGAAGTAGGGGGATTACCTGAGTCTGGGAGGTTGAGGCTGCAGTGAGCTGTAATCACACCACTGGACTTGAGTGACAAAACAAGACCCTGTCTCAAAACACAAAACAAAACAAAACAAAAAGCAAATCTGGAAGATATGGAAATTTCCAAAGAAAATATTTTATTCATTTATTTTTTAGAGACAGCATCTCTGTTGCCCAAGCTGGAGTGCAGTGGCACTATCTTGTCTCACTGTATCCTTGAACTCCTGGGCTCAAGTGATCCTCCTGACTCAGCCTCCTGAGTAACCAGGACTACAGGTGTGTGCCACCATGCCCAGCTAATCTTTTGGGTTTTTTTGTTGTTGTTTTTTTATAGAGACAGGGTCTCCCTATGCTGCCCAGGCTGGTCTCGAACTCCTGGTTTCAAGCAGTCCTCTCACCTCAGGCCCCCAAAGTGCTGGGATTACAGGCATAAGCCACCACACCCAGCCCAAAGAAAAGACTTTAAAAATCGCTCAAAATCTTACTTCCTAGAGATATAATAGCCATTACCCTTTTTGATATATTTTTGAAGTCTAGTTTTAAGTGTAAATAGTATATGCTTTACTCTGATAATTTATCTTTTCCTCTGCTTAATATATATAAACATTTAGACATTATAGTATTGTTTTTATCTTAATGTGCAGGAGATGAATTTCAAACCAAGATTAACAATAGTGATGATATAGGGATCCTTACCTTTTTCAGACTTTCAGGGAAATGCACTTAACAATGCTTCATCATTAAGTGTGATATGGCTATTAATTTGAGCTATTCTTCTATTCTAATAAGAATTTATATATTATATTTATTAAATGTAAGTGTATATTTATGTATTAAACCAGGAATGAATAGTGAATTTTACCAGATGCATTTTCAGCACCTATTAAGATGATCACATGACTTGTGATTATTAACTCAATTGCTATTTGAGTACATATGAGACAAGCACATAACATAAGCAAGGGAAGTGGGGACAAGAAGTAATAAATTAGAGACCATGGCAAATTGGAGAGTCATACCCATTTCTGGAGGCCACCAGCTACTCAGTACTAACTTATTTGTTGCATAATGAAAATGTTGCTAGTTGCTTTAATTTTTAAAATTAAAAAATTTTTTTAAAATTTAATTTTTAAAGGATTTTTATTAGAATTTCACAATTTTGTAGTATTTTGTGGCCCCTTCCTCCCAGGAAAAGAACATTATAGTCTTAGAGCTGGATAAGTACTAATTGGCAAGTTTTGTTTTAAGTCTCTTTCAAAAGTGCAGACTTTATTATTGAACAAATTTGCAGACTCGCACTTCATCAAAACTGAAAACGGGCTGGGCGTGGTGGCTCATGCCTTCAATCCCAGTACTTTGGAAGGCCGAGGTGGGCGGATCACCTAAGGTCAGAAGTTCGAGACGAGCCTGGCCAATATGGTGAAACTCCTTCTTCTCTGTATATATATGTATATATGCATGTACATGTGAGTGTGTATAGATATAAATACACACACAGGCACCTTGTTTTTGTTTTTTGTTTGGTTGTGCTTAATGACTTAAGATCAAACTCCTTCCCTGGCAAACAAGGACATTCCAATTTCATATCCAAATCCCATTTTCTAGCTAATTTGTATGACTCATTTCTCCTTGACCATATCTGTACGTTCTGGTCTCAGTTCCTTTGCTTATGTTCTGATTTTTTTCTGGCTCCTTCTCCTTCTCCTATCTTGCCTTTTGAAATAATACCTACCTTCCAAGAATCAGCCTTCTTTATGACACTTTTCCTGGTTATACTCCCGGAAACACTCCCTCCCTCCTCTGAATTCCCGAGGCCCTTCCTTGCCTATGTTCTAGATTTTCTGCCACACATTGCTGTTGGACTTTATTAAACAAAGGGTAGGGAATACATTTCATTCACCTTTAGATTCCTCATAGTGTCTGCATATTAAGAGTGCTTGATGTTGCATGACTGCTAAGCAACAAATGACCTTTCAGATAATAAAACATGTCCATTTTTTTTTCCCAACAGGGAGAGAGGGTAAGGACGTGCCGATTTTGAATATCTAGAGGACATCAAATTCAGCATAGAAATTCTCATTCTAAAAGCATTACCTGAACTGGTCTGTTAAAAAGTGAAGAAATTCCTTTATTTCATCCACACGGCTGAAGCTAGAAAGGTGTGCTCCAAGGGCTTGGCAGAATCGTTCAGCTTCCTCCCAGTTCCTCTTTCTCACAATTCTTTCTGCATGGAATACCTTAGCAAAATATAACGTTAATTTGTTTTCTGGTATAATCTTAAAGTTTCACAGTGTTAAAGTCAATTACTGTCACATGTGTGGGCCCCTGAAATGAATTCTGAAAGGTGTAATGAAGGCACAGGTAAATGCACAGATACTGAGACACAGACTAGTCCGGCTGAAAGTGCCAACTCAACTGAGGGCCAGCACAGATGCCAGTCGCTGTGGTCAGATGGATGGCCTTCCTCAGCCAGACTGGGGAAGTGGTCCAACAAGATCCATGTTCTCCCGTATTCCTAGGATCTTGAAAGATAAAATGAACCAGTAGGCAAGGCTGTAAACGATACATATACATGCTTTGGCAGTAGGCTTTGGCAAAGAAATGTGCTAACAATAGAAATTTTGAATATAAGACACTGTGACCCACACAGAAATAGAACTATGTTCTGACGAGGAAGAACCAAAGAGCAGTCTGCACTAGTGTGTGAACATTGACAGAAAGTGGCAAAAGTAAACCTGGAACTTGGGCTGTTTCAAAAGAAGAAGAAAGGAGAAAAAGAAAGAAGAAAGAAGAAGAGGAGGAGGAGGAAGAAGAGATGATGACACAAGGACAGGCCAAATTACATTTGTCCCAATTTTTCAGTTCCTTGTAATATAATTAGATGGTCTTGCCACAACCCCCTGGTGGGTGGAGTACACTTCTTTGTCCCTTGGCATGGGGCTTGGCCATATGACTTACTGTGTTGATGGGATATTAGTGGAGGTAAAGTGAGCAGAGGCCTGAAATGTGCTTATATGGTTGGCTTGCCTTCTTGGGCTCCAGCGATATACCATGAGAATAACCAACCCCTGCAAACTGTTGCCCTTTCAGCCTGAGCCCTAGAATGAAGGGCTGGAGCCCAGCACAGCTGACCTGAAGTTGGGAGCAGAGGTCACCGAACTAGATCAGTCAAACCCTAGATGGCCTGGAGATCTGTGAGAATGTGAGGCTATATGTTTGTTGTCATAGCCACCGAATTTTGGGGTGGCATCTAATGGTTTGCTTCTGGGACTAGCTGACTGATGCAGACCCAAATATATAAATATAAATACATATATAAATATATATATAATTTTTTACACTATAAACAGTGCTGGAGCTATCAATTTGACAACAAGAATTAGAGGAATATGAGGATCATAGGCAGAGCGGCAGTATGGCATATAGTATACCAACTTACTGGGAAAAAAAGACTTTGGGAAGGAGCCAGTTCTTGGGCCTGCCTTTTCGGGTAGGACACGTGCAGGGTGTGGGGCTGACCACCTCATGCCAGAGGTTTGGCGACGCCCTGCCAAGGACTCTGTGCTCCAGAGCACTTTAGTTAGGTTACATAGGACTATGGAGAAGAGCATAATTTGTACAAGGACACGAACTAGGATAGTGGAAAAATAACTTCATTAAAGGATAGAATGAGAATGTCACTTTACCTTATAACAAGAAAGACTTGTGGGGAAACTCTGCCAGCCTTCAGGACAGGGGTCGTCAAGCTTAGGGGCTGCTTCTTCAGGCTCAAGGGGTCCACTCATTTTCTTGCAAATTGAAAGTGCTTTGAAGCTTCTGCAGTCCTTCACCTCCCACTTTCCAAGAGACTTTCCAGTAGACATAGCCACGCAGCCGCCCGGGGAAGCTGGGATTGAAGTGGAAAGCTCAATTAACAATTAAAATGTTAAAGTTCAAACATCTTCTAGTGTTCCTACTCTTCATTTCAGCCAAGCTGGGGAGAGAGAATAAAAAGACATGGAACAAAGAGAGGAAAGAAATGTGTTGTTCAGAATAATAATGATAGGTGTTTACTATTTGTAAAGTACTTTTTGAAAAAGATTAATCCTCACAACAAACCTTCTATTGTCATAATTTGAGGTACAGTGAGAATTAAGTGACTTGTTCAAGGTCATAGAATTAGTAAGTGGTTGCCCCCAGGATTTCTGCCCAGGTGGTCTGTTTCTAGAGCTGTACCCTAAATACTATTGCTGCTTAGGATAGTGGTTCAAATTAGCTTAAAAACTTTGAGCAGTTTTTAAGCAACCTAGTAAACCTCAAAACACAACTCTCCCAGATTCTGATCCAAAGGAAAAGCTGGTATAATAAAGATAGAAGGAGGTATGTGGTAACATACATTTGTTTGCTGTTTATTTTATGACAGTCATAATTTTATGTATTCATAAGAGTATTAAAAGTATGAAATAGTATTAAAATAAATAATGCAAGATAGCCTCCATAATTCTTACCCATTGAGAATAATGGAAGAAAACACATTCAGTTTTGATAAAAGGTTAGGAAGCAGAGAGATGAAAATGTAAAGAGCCTCACATGGGCACTTTGAGATTCTATTTGAGATTTACACAGAAAAGATTTTAAAAACTCACACTGGTGCTTCTAGCTCTGAGCCATTAGATGGTGGTTTGGGAGAACTAAGTTTCTGAACTTCTTTCACTGGATTATTCTCAAGGACATAATAGGGAAGACACAGCCAGTGCTTCTGTGTATTTTTCCATAGATAGCCTCCAATCCTGAAGATCATCACATCCCTCACATTTCAAAAGTAAGTGAGGAACACCTTTGAGAGGAGTGCTGCCTTTCACTAGTCACAGTATACTGCTACTTTAGTGCAGCACACCAACATGGCACATGTATACCTATGTAACAAACCTGCATGTTGTGCACGTGTACCCTAGAATTTAAAGTATATATATAAAAAAAGATTAAGACGCTCACCTGGCTCAAGAAAATTCCAGTTGGAAAAGGTTACAGACCGCCTTGTTCCACCAACAGTTGCCCAGCTATACTTGCCACGAGAATCTGCATCTCTCAGGCCAGTCCAGAAGTATTTTCTTAGAGATTTATCATACTTTTTCATCAAATCATTTAGGTATTCTTGCTCAAATCTACAAAAGGAGAATCAAATTGGCAAGTGTTTCACAATGATTGACTCTATTTGAAGATGCACCTTTTTCTTATGAAGACTGTTTAGCAAAAGAACTCAGAGTTGAAAGTTTCTGAGTACAAGTTGACTGATGGTCACACCTGCTAGTGATAGTCAGATTGCAGTTTGTTCCAAAAGGGACCTCATCCTCGTAAATCTTGTAACAGGTTTCTCCATGTCTCTTCCAGCCCTAAATCAGAGGAAAAATACTGTCAAACTGTTTTCCAGACTTGATGGTGTCCCCGTCTGTCAAGCATGTTTCTGTTACATTGATAGCATCTTAGAACATGTGGAAATTGAGGACATGGCTATTGAATTCACATATGTGATGGGGGTGGGATGCAATTTCACAGATAACTTCCACAAGACTGTGAGCCTGTGTCAGACAAAAGGTATGGGTTAATTCTCTTTATCCTTGGAGGCTGGCTCATCATAAGAGTATAATAGTCACTGGATGAATTATTTTTGAATATTGATAATATTAGTGGGGGAAGTAAAGACATCGGCCTTGAGGCTAGTAATTCTACAAATATTTATAAAAATTTTCAAACTTCTGCTTCTGTAAGAAGCAATATGCTGTAACTCACTGCCTTCTGGCTTGTTCTAACACAAATGAACAGAAACTAGTAGTTTCCTCAATTTTATAAGTCTGAATTATTTAAGTCTCAGCTACCATTTCTAACCAAGAAGTTGTAACACTGCTTGAGAAAATTTACATAGGGATTTCACCTACCTCATTTGGAGGACACATCTTATCAGAACTTGTGTCGTTCAGTTTTTCTCCCTTTCTCTTGCATACATATTTTAGTTTCTCCTCACATGATTGGACTTTCCACTGACCTAGCTTTGAAAGGAGACAAAAACATTTGCTTGGAAAGGAAATTATTTACCGCATATTCAAAACTGAACTCACAAAAACTATGAGAGAAAAAGAGAGAGAGGAAGAAGGAGAGAGAGAGAGGGGGAGAGAGGGAGAGAGAGGGAGGGAGAGAGAGAGAGAGAGAGAGAGAGAGAGAGAGAGAGAGAATTAATATAAATGAATTATCAAATGTGAGAACACACTGCTAGAAAATGCTACTCAACAGGCCTGCAAAGCGATGGCTCACAATCAGTTACCTCAGCATCACCTCCAGGTCACATTGTGGATAAATTTCATTTTCTTATAAGAGTAGCAATAAAACCATCAAAGGACACTTAGTATAAAAGCTGAAGAGAGAAGAACTCAGCCCACAGTTTCAGCATTCTAATCTTCTTCCCTAAGGCACAGCCAAAGTTTGAAACTATTTTTTTTTAAATTATTTTTTATTATTATACTTTAAGTTCTAGGGTACATGTGCATAACGTGCAGGTTTGTTACATATGTATACTTGTGCCATGTTGCTGTGCTGCACCCAAGTTTGAAACTTTTAGGCACATCATCAACCTCCCTTTCTCAGTTTCCTCACGTGTAAAATGATGACGGTGGCTAAAATAGCTATTCTCCACGAATTCTAGGTCAAAAGTTTCTTTCAACTCTACTTCAACCTGGACTTCAAAATTCTCTCTTTCAAATATGCTGTTTAACATTAATTTGCTTAATTGACTAAGTCACTTTGCTTTCTTCGAATTAAATTTTAATAAGACGATTGTGATAAGGGTCAGTTTTGAACATTGGAATGCTGTCTAGGTATGCCATCAGTTCACTCTTGCCCATGGGAACCCCTTTCCATTTCTGATGTTCTTTTAAAGACATGTTGGATATCATTTTGAATAGAGCTTCAAATGTGACACCTTTCTAAATTTCTTTTAAACACACATAATATTTATTGCTTCCACTTAAGTCTCTTTAGATGTCTAAGTGACACAGTCACTTTCAATAACCAATTAGGAGTCCACGGGAAAGTGATACAAACAAAACATAGAGGTACATATATCTTTTCTGCTCAAGACACAGCCTATTTTGGATTATTAAGGCTGAGCACTCTATAGGAGTAAGATGGTTTCTGAAAGATGTTAGGCCTAATTTTTAAATAAAATCATTTTTTCACTTTTCAAAGTAGTATCAATATAAAACAATCTGAACATGAATTTGGAAGATGGGATTTTTCAGGTTAAATTGTGGTTAGCCAAATATCACATTGATGGCAGAAAGGTGGGTGGAGGCCCTGGTCCTGAGAGAAAGCAGGTTGCTAGAATCAGTCTGGCACAAGAATCTGAGTTCTAAAGGGATTCTCTGTATCTGTTTGAGACCAGAAAAGATGCTCTCAGATAGGATGTAGGTTGCTTACTTAGTAATTGCTTTTATTTACCTTTTTAAAGTAACTACCAGAAAGACAATCTAGACTTGAGATTATTTTTTGCCAACCTTTGGCACCAGGGACCAGTTTTGTGGAAGACAATTTTTTCCACAGAGGGTGGCGAAGAGGATAGTTTTGGGATGAAACTGTTCCACAAGGAAGTGCAACCTAGATCCCTTGCATGTGCAGTTCATAATAGGGTTCGCCCTCCTATGAGAATCTAATGGTGCTGCCGATCTTACAGGAGGCGGAGCTCGGGCAGTAATGCTTGCTTACCCGCCACTCATCTCCTGCTGTGCGACCCGATTCTTAACAGGTAATGGTCCGTGGCCCTGTACCCTGATCCAGAGGGCTCTTACCTTTTCTTTTCCAGCTTATACACAAACTTCCCAACCAAAGAAATCTTAATATTATCATTAAGTGAAACAATAAGAATATAAAGAAACCATAGGAGGTTTCCTACCTCTCCTAAGTAGGAAACACAGTTAGGCGTCTTATTGTAGGGAACATTTGGCTCATTCTCATCCCAATATGTTAGGGTAACTTCAGTACCATCTGACCACTGAAATAAAGTTGGTATATTTATGTTCTTAAGGCCTATCCATACTTCTTCTTTGGTATCTAAAAGAAAAATGTTTTATTTCTTTGGTTTTGCTCAATTACATACTTTAATATTTATATTGTTATACGAATTTTTACATTCTGATACAGAGTTTTAAGAGCCTTTGTAGTACTCTTAATTTGGTTATTAATATGTTGATAAGACAGGCAGGTTGGGTAATGAAGGCTTTTTAAGTCACTTATGCCAGTAAAGTACACGGGTAGAACATCTGCAGGCTGAGTGTTCCTGATATCTGGTGTAGATAAACTTTGCTTTGTGGGATGAATGAAATTCTACAAATACAATCATACATATCCCAGTTTGAACAGAAATACTGTCCACTGCTGCCCTGGTATGACTCTGCTGCCTTCACAAGTGAAACAAGGAGCACCAGGCTGGCACTGAGTAGGTATCTACTCTTGGCTATTATTAGTGAATTCTAGGAAGAGATCATAATACTGTCAGTCTAGTATATTTTCCTTTACCAGTATTTAGCTTTCAAGTAATTACAAAAGTGAAGTAATTATCACTTAAGTTTTCTGAGCAACTTAAATAAAATTTAGCTCATGAGAAGAGGGAGATCATTCAATCAATGGTAGTACTGTCAAATTGGTTGCCACTAGGCACATGTGGCCACTTAAATTAGTTAAAATGAAGACTCCGCCTCAAAAAAAAAAAAAAAAAAAGTAATAATTCAGTTCCTCAGTTGCCCTAGCTACATGCCAACTGCTCAAAAGCTGCATGTGGCTAGTGGCCACCATACTAGACAGTGCTAATTGTAGAACAGTTCCATCACCAGAGACAATCCTATCTGACAGTGCTGACCTGTGGGATCAGACTGTAAGCTTTTCATTCCCACCAAGAGTCTAAAACCAGGGATACTTTAAAAAGCCTTAAGCCTTTCAAATAGGATATTTTTAAAAACTTACCCTCATTATGGAGTTTTGTGACCACCACCTCCACATCTGCTAAAGAATGAATGCTGATTAGGTCACCACCGAAGTCTTTGCATTTCGCATGTGCCTTATCCCAGGAATTACTTTCATTTACCAGCAGATAGCAAAATCCATTATTTGGCAGCCAGCCTGCATCACAGCGGGTATCTGAGTATGTCCAGACATCTGGGGGAAAAGCAGCTATTTATATTCCAGTAAAGATACATCTATTTGAATCAATAACATTGCAAATTATTTTTTCTTGAATAATGAGGGTCCTGGAAAACTGGGGAATGTGATGTCAGATGCTGCAGTGACATGAATTCATGTGGTGCCTATCACATAAATGAGGTATATATGGCATCGTAGGAATTCCCACTGGGATTCAGAAAATGATGTGACTTTAACGTGCTTCAATGCGCTATATGGCTGAGCACAGACTATTAAAGGGTTTGGACACAATCAAGGGAGAGATTGCCCTTAGTCCAAGTAGACAGTAGAAAGATGTGCTTTAAGTCAGTTTCTGACAAATCTTTTCCTGGGTATGGAATTTGTTAGGTTTCCCTCCAGTCTCTGTCCTTGAGAAGATTATAAGAGGGCGAGCCTCGTTTTCTTGTATGGTCAGCTTAGCAAGGGGATGTAGATTAATGCTCACTGTTGAACAAAGGACAGGCAGAGATTTAAGGGACAGAATAAGACGTTTATATACTTCGCATCCAAGAGACAGCAGCAATGGAGGGAAAGGGCAAAGGTTACCCCTGCACTTCTTTCCTTCCCTCTGCTAGACAGATGGACCTCACGGAATTAGTGATTCTGTTTTGACCATGATAAAGCTCACAATCAAAGGTCTAATTTTTCCAGATTAGAAAAAAATAATGACGTATAAAACTCTACAGAATACTTCTACCCCTGTTAACAAAACCAGAAAGTGAGTTGGTTACTCAGACTTCACTGATTCAGAACCATTTGGAATATCTGTTGTAAGAATGCACAGCATCTTAAAAATGTGGACAGTTTGTTTTCTTACTGAAGGATAAAGTGATTCAGATTCAGCTAACCTCTTACACTTGCAAGATAACTCAATTAACTTTAATATTCTGAAATAGCATGTATTATTGTTATATTTTATAATTATGATAAAGGAACAGAGGAAAAATATCACCCACAATGGAACTTAATGCAATCATTTTCATATTCTAGTCTTTGTCTCAATGAATATATATTTTTACAAGATTAAAATGATAAGTAGGAATATCATTTGGTTTTGTTCTTTGTATTTTCCTGCTGGCACAGTTATTTTAGTAAATGCATATTATTCAATCATGTGGAAATATCATGATTTACTTAATAATTGCTACTGCGAGATATTTACTTAATCTATCATCAATTGCTCTAGCTTATTTTCATTTGTGCTGGCTTTTCTATTATGCCTTTTGTTGTATGGACTAAACACGGTTTGAATCAACTTGGAAGACAAATGTTCATTTCCCCTATTATCTTAAAATATCCCCTTACATTCTTTATTTT
Organism: Theropithecus gelada; assembly: GCF_003255815.1. Classification (NCBI taxonomy): domain Eukaryota; kingdom Metazoa; phylum Chordata; class Mammalia; order Primates; family Cercopithecidae; genus Theropithecus; species Theropithecus gelada. The sequence goes on from NC_037680.1 coordinate 36,195,102, forward strand.
ATATCTAGTTTTTCCTTAAAAATTGCTCTTGCTCCTTTTTAGATGACAAGACATTTGGATGCTTTATTCCCTTCACTCATAGTTCCTTTTAAAGCAGGACATTTAAAAATCATCCTTTCCCCTTGATATGGTTTGGCTGTGTCCTCATCCAAATCTCACCTTAAATTCCCATGTGTTATGGGAGGAACCTGGTGAAAGGTAATTGAATCATGGGGGCAGATCTCTCCCGTGCTGTTCTCGTGATAGTGAATAAGTCTCACGAGATCTGGCGGTCTTATAAGGGGGAGTTTCCCCGCACAAGCTCTCTTTCTTTGCTTGCCACCATCCATGTGAGATGTGACTTGCTCCTCCTTGCCTTCCACCATGATTGTGAGGCCTCCCCAACCATGTGAGACTGTAAGTCTATTAAACCTCTTTTTCCTCCCAGTCTTGGGTATGTCTTTATCAGTAGCATGAAAATGGACTAATACACCCCTCCAGTTTTGAGTATTAGTTTCTCTCATTTGGTGAGGATGTAATTAAATACCAGGTATACATCAGGCCCTGTGCTTGACAGTCAAGGCACTCCTCTTCTCTATTCTTTCAAAAACTCCTCACACCCGTCCACTCCTCAAAAACTTCAGCTGTTCTTATGTCTCTTTCATCCCCAAACTCCCTGGAAAACCCCCCTCATTGTACACATTTTGTCCCTCTGCACCTCTCCTTTTTTATTTGATTTTTCAAGGCAAAGACCTGCCTGGCAGAGAAGGACAGAAGAGGGCCGGGTGCTGTGGGGCACAGGGTGAAGAAGCCTGGGATTACTCCTGTGTCCACAGGCTTTGCCTTGTTACGGAGGCATGCACAGTAGTGGTTCTCAGACTTGAATATGCATCAGAACCACCTGGAGAGCTTCTTAAAACATAGATTGCTGGACCCCATCCTCTAGTTTCTGATATAGCAAATCCGTGGTGGGTCCTGAGAGCTTGCATTTCTAACAGGAAGAGGTGATGCTGATGCTGTTGGTCTGGGGACCACCCCTGGAGAACCGCTGCTCTGGAGAAAAAAAGAGCCACACACGAACAGAAGTATATTTCCTATCTCGAATATCTCTGCCTTCTTCTGGGCAAGTACATCCTTTTATTTAATATTCTTTATTACCTCAACCAAAGCTTTATTCATATATGGTTGATAACATCTAACCACAGGGTTAAAAATCAAGTACTTTTCGGTACTGTCAGTATCAGGAGAAGGAAAGGTGGAAATGGATGTCGGAAAAGATTTACTTGTTTTCACAAAACTATGATTTTAAGACCTATTTGTATAAGCATGTAAGAAAGATACCTGTTAACTCCACCGTATTATTTAATGGTTTCCTGCAGACATAGGGAAGTTGAGCGTCACAAGAAAAGCTCTGCCACAGACCAGACTCAGCATCCATTCTTGCGCAGCTGGAGCCACCTATAGTAGGTGCACTGGGTCTGTCTTAAAAGGGAACATTTTTCAAAGCATTAGAATGAGAAAGTTAGGGCCAGGATGGTGGTCATAAAGAATAATTTGTATTCCTAATTTTATGCTTTTATGGGAACTCACAGTATAGTTAAAACTTAGCTAAATTGAAATGTATAAGCCTCAATGAATAATTATGTGCTTAAATATGTCTTTCTTCTAAAATATAGGATCTAAGGGGAAAATATTATGATACATTGTAGTTAATTTTAAAAACAAAAACAAAAACTTTTTCCTTAAATGACTTCCAGGTCATATTCTATGGTTAGTAGCTCTTAATCTGCTACTCCATAAAATAAAAATATTAATTTATCATTGTCATGCCATTAAGGCCTTGAGTTAAAGATTAAATTATCTTTAAAGATTCTATTTAGTGAAATAATAAAAGTATTACTTCATTTGCTGATAAGGAAATTTAGCAAACTAAATTAACTAAAGTGACTAATTGGAATTTTATTGCTCTTAACTCAGTCTTCCTATATGTGTACAGAGCAGTTTTATACTGAAATCAGTGTTAACTTTAGGTTCTACATTTGTCGTAAATCAAAGATTTTATTTTATTTTTCAAAATTGTCTAATCCTTCCTTTGGGGAGAAAGTCTTTTGGCTAAATGGCATTTTGTTTGTTTTATTCCCTAAAAGACTCTCTTTGAAGTATTTATTTGTATTAGAAAATACAACCATGATGTTGTCAGTACTTGCATGCTATAGTAGGGAGAGACCCCAGGAGTTTGAAAATGAAGGGATATGTCCATATTAGAGTTAAGCTGCAGATGAAACACAGCATGGGTGAGTCACAGCCATGCCAAGTCCTTTAGGGACACAGAATGGCTTCTGGGCCATGTGGTGAGCTCCTTCTGCTCTTACATAAAAATGCAGGGTTGTTCTAAAGGTCTAAAGGTTCAAATGCCCAGTTGTCCATGGTGTGGTTCAGCTTGGCAATAACAGTATCACAATTAAGAATGGTTTAGGAAGAAAACATTCTTCTGAGAGGTAACGATAGTAAGAGTTGCCAAGATGTGAAACTTTTCTAAGCTATTGGTGAGTGAGAAGCTTTTGCTTTTTTGAAGATTTGTTCTGTGCAGAGGGGTGGGGAAGGAGCAGTTACCTGGATCCCAGTTGAGAAAGTTTAATGGTTTGTGATCTGACCATTCCCAGCCTCTAGCAGAGTATAGCTGATTTAAACCAATCCAGAAAATTTTAGCAATGCCTTCTTTTTCTGTAAGAATTAAACAATTTTAAAAAGTGACAAAGTTGCCTAAGTTATTATCTAAATTAGACTTATTCTACTAATAACAAACAAATGTGCAGACCTTGATTGTAAGGCAGCAGTCCCTGTAGGAGGCTGTCTATGCATCAAAGGCAGGCAATGCTAATAGACAAAAGTCTTCAGACTATTGAGAAACCCAAAGGCTGATAAGTTAATTCAATTCTTCTCTCCTATTAGCTTGTCAAATTCGCTTTCATCTAAGGTAAGAACAGAAGCTTCTTAGAGTAGCTGTCTCACTATCTATTTTTAATCCTCTTGTATTAACATAGAAGACTTATCAAAAGCAGTTTCCATTGTACTTCTAGATTTGGAAGATCTGACTGGATTCTAGACCGACAATTTAAATTCATTAGGCACACATATTATTTGCCAGGTTCTAGGGATATAAAAACTGAAATGACAAAGTCCCTGCCCTCATGAGAATTTCAATCTAGTAGAAGGAGACAGACATGGATCCCTCAAATGATCAAGTTTTTCTGGGACTGGATCAGAAATATGTATAGCAGCTGTTTCATAGATAATGAAATACATATATATGACTCATGGCTCTAGGTCCCAAAGGGTCCAGTTTAGACTACAGATACAGAATGAGAGTCACACACATGCACACACACACATGCATGCATGTGCATGCATGCACACACACATGCACACACACGTGGTACAATGGAGATAGATCATTCAAATTTATTATTTGATGACCAGATGCTATCAGCAATTAAGAAAGATAGAAGGTGGGTGGATCACCTGAGGTTAAGAGTTTGAGACCACCCTGGTCGACATGGTGAAACCCCGTCTCTACTAAAAACACAAAAATTAGCCAGGTGTGGTGGCGTGTGCCTGTAATCCCAGCTACTCGGGAGGCTGAGGCAGGAGAATGCTTGAACCCAGGAGACGGAGGTTGCAGTGAGCCAAGATCATGCCACTGCACTCCATCCTAGGCGACAGAGCAAGACTCTGTCTAAAAAAAAAAAAAAAGAAGGAAGGAAGGAAGGAAAGAAAGAAAAGAAAAGAAAAGAGAAAGAAAGAAAGAAGGAAAGAAAGAAAGAAGGAAGGAAGGAAGGAAGGAAGGAAGGAAGGAAGGAAGGAAGGAAGGAAGGAAGGAAGGAAGGAAAGAAAGAAAGATGGAAAGCAGATATAATTTAGGTAGTGAGGCCAATTTCTGATACGCGATTCAATGTGCATTTGCCCACAAAAAAAATGGATGCAATCATGTTGGTATGGGTTCATGTATATTGGAAAAAGAATGTGCAAATGATGGTAATGATTTTCGATACTGCTTAGGAAGTCACTACTCCTAGATCAGTATTTACACATGGTAGTTTTCAGTAAAGGGGCACTTAATAAAAATTTCTTTTCCAGATTTGGATATTGTGAGTTTTAGAGGTTAAAACACAGTTTTCTTGGGTCTTGGGAAACCAATAGTCATAATTAGGCATATTGATATGCCTAAGAAGCTTTCATACTGGAAAAGGAACTTGAAACATTAGAAACAGATATACTTCTAAAATTAATGGTATGTATTAAATATGGGGCATGTCTGGCCAGGAGTGGGGTGCAATAAGGCCCTTTACCATATTACCTTACTTTCATTAGTTATTAAAGAAAACGGATGCATAAAGAATCATGCAACATTTGTTCCTCCAAATGCATCATTAGATTGTTTAGTAGGATGTTGATTGTCACACTTCGGCACTTTTCTCCTTGATTGAAGTCACCAGTTTCCAAATGTCAATATTCTAGGAATCTTCAATTTATTGGCACTTTTCATTCTCAACAATATTTTTTGTAAGTCTTCAGTGAGGTCTGGAATAGAACTCCAATGCCAAACATTAGCCCATTCGGCTTATTTGGCAGATTTTCATTCTAAAGATCTGAATATTCAAGTGCCAAACAATACAAGAAAAGGGTAAAGCTACGAGTAAGAAACGAGGTCTGAATAAAGCTGTAAACAAAAAGAATTGACAAAAGGCTTGTGGCCTTTTAATGATAAAAAGAGATAAAGATATCTAAGAGGGGTACGTAGTATTAACAAAAAAGAAAGCTGGGCGTAATCCTGTGCTCCTGTAGTCCCAGCTACTTAGAAGACTGAGGTGGGAAGATCGCTTGAGCCCAGGAGTTCCAGGCTATAGTGTGCTCTGATCACACCTGTGAATATCCACTGCACACCACCCTGGACAACGTATTGAGACCCTGTTTCAAATAAATACATAGGGTTCTGCAATTCTATATGTCGATATTCAAATCCCAATCTGATACTTCTTAGCTGTATGCTGTTGGGTATATTATTTCTAAGGATCAATTTCCTTATCTAGTGATAAACCATTTGTTTGATGAAGTTGTAGTAATGATTAATGGATTTATCTGGAGAAAGTAGGGCTTGCTTACAGTAAGCATTTATTAAATATTTCCAGTTATTATAAAATAGTGTGACAGAATATATCTGAATTCTTAGACAATACATGCTTGTTTACTATATAGCAATAAAGCTTACAGCTTTGTGCAAAAGTAAAAAACAACCCATGAGACCCATTTCTGCCTGCAAAGAACTTACAGTCTTATAAAAGGTGAATCCATTTATATGATGCAATTTGTTTTCAAGTCAAACTGACTATTCAAATTTAGGCTCTGATAAATACTTGTGGGTGACTTTGGACAAGTTATATTTCCTCTCTGAGCCTCGCATTCCTCATTGACAAAATGAGGATAACAATAACGTCCACCTCATAAGGTAGTTAGATGGGGATGAAATGAGATAATGTATAAAAAGCATTTAGTAGTCTGTCTGGCACATTATCATTATCATATATTATAATTATTTGTCTTTCATTCAAAGAATAACTCATCACGGACTCAGTAACTTGGGTTCCTTGATTTTTAAATATAATATTAAAATTTCTTTTTATATAGTTTCTTTTGAAAGATATACAAGACTCTGGAAAGAGTTATAGAATTTTACTGAGTACATAAAAGAAGTCCTAAATAAATAGAAAAGCATATAATTTTCATGGTTGAGAAGACAATATTGAAACAGCAATACCTTTTATTTATTTATTTTTTTTTTAAGACAAGGTCTTGCTCTGTCACTCAGGCTGAAGTGCAGTGATGCCATCATAGCTCTCTGCAGCCTCAATCTCCTAGGCTCGAGCGATCCTTCTACCTCAGCCTCCAGAGCAGCTGGGACTACAGGCACATGCCAACAGCCAATTTCTTTTTTTTTTTTTTTGGTAGAGACTAGGTCTCACTTGGCTGCCCAGGCTGGTTTCAAACTCCTGGCTTCAAGTAATCCTCCTGCTTTTACCTTTCAAAGTGCTGGCATTGCAGGTGTGAGCTGCCGCACCCGGCCAATTCCTTTTTAATGAATCTATAATTCAATACGATTCCAACTAAAGTTACAATAGGGTTTGCTACTGAAATTAACAAGGTGATCCTTAAATTCTTATGGAAGGATAAGTGGTCTTTTAAAGTTTTTATTTATTCCTATTAAGTTTTCATAATTAAAAATTAAAAAATTACCACTACCATCCCCCAAACAAAACAAAACAAAGTCCTATCCACTCTGTATCCATGTTATTAAACCCACTTTAAGATTTAGTAAAACACTCCTTGCCCCAAGGACTGTACCCTTTCACTCAGGGGGAGGACCTTTACTGAGGCCATCTAGTATAACGTAACCATCTTCCTTCCCTTCCTTTAATTCTCTATTTTTCAATGTTCAAAGAGTTTAATTGTTCACTTTTTGAAAAATCCTTTCATTTAGGATTAGGGTATCAGTCTAATCTTGCTACCCAAACTTGTTTTCTGAACATCAATCTCTCTTTACTTTCCATCACAAGATGTATTTCACAATGGTGAAATATGATTACATTTGGTACTTTTTTGCTTATGGGTTTCAGTGCAGAAGTTTAAATCCCAAGAGAGGCCAGAAAAGATACATACAAAGAAACACATCTGGATATGAAAACAGAAGAAGTACCTTTACAATTTTAGCCAATTTGCTCTATCACATGCAAATAAAATCTACCTTTAAGGTAAGTTAATTCAGCAGCACTGTTGATGCTCAGTAAATCAGCTTCTTGATTCTGACATGAAACATAAGCTTCTTTCCAAGAAAGAGCCGTCTGAGTATTAAATTGGTAGCAACTTCCAAACTGCTCGTTCTTTTCCCAATTATCTTCACAACCGTTTTCTGTTGATAAAGACACGTTAGTGATCATAAAGTAAGGACATAATGTTTTCCATTACTTAGGATGCTTACAAATACTGCAAGTCAGGGGCCGGGCGCGGTGGCTCAAGCCTGTAATCCCAGCACTTTGGGAGGCCGAGACGGGCGGATCACAAGGTCAGGAGATCGAGACCATCCTGGCTAACACGGTGAAACCCCGTCTCTACTAAAAATACAAAAACTTAGCCGGGCGTGGCGGCGGGCGCCTGTAGTCCCAGCTACTCGGGAGGCTGAGGCAGGAGAATGGCATGAACCCGGGAGGCGGAGCTTGCAGTGAGCTGAGATCCGGCCACTGCACTCCAGCCTGGGTGACAGAGCGAGACCCCGTCTCAAAAAAAAAAAAAAAAACAAATACTGCAAGTCAATTTGCATACCCTTAGGATATGCCCAAATGGAGACTGCCATCACGCGTTTAGACCATATTTTGATCACAATACAATTGGAATCATAACACACCAAACGACTCAGGCTGGTTGAAGCTTCCACTCTTATTTTCCGCTCTCCTTTTATCCCTATCAATTACAATGCTGTGTTTTCGCCCATGTCCCTGCCTGCCCTCTGCCTGAGATGAGTCTCAGTGTGCACATGTTGTGAACACTGAGCTAATGGAAAACAAGCTCATTTGAACATAGTGGCAGACTACAGAGGGTCTGCCCACAGCTTGCATAGAAACCACCGTATGTGTACATGTGTGCACAGACATGCTGCTTAAATGGCCAAGATATTGAGCCCAAGTGACTGCCTTATTTGGGAAACTATGTCCAAATTTCTCCTTAATATTTTAATAAAGAATCGAATATATATAATTCACATTACATATGATTTATATATGTATATGTGTGTATGTATGTGCATATAAACACGTATACATATGTGTTTGTAAAGTATACATAATTTCAGACAAAGAAACTGCAAGCTGTTTCCTGAATGAGATATAAAAGTTTTTTGACAACTGGTTCAAAATATATTCAGAGCCTTCTGTGTACACCCCACAAGAGGGGAAGTCCAGTGCAGGCTGTGTCAAGTGCATCCCAGGCTCCAACTGGGGGATTTTCCAAAAGGCCTCCTATAGCCAGTTACATATCAGATGTTATACTCATGATCCTACAAGCTGGAAGGGCCTTTAGAGATCATCTTGTCTAATGTCCTCATTTCACACACACGAACAAAGATCTAGAAGTGACTGTGGCAGAGCTATAATGAGGGCACTGGTCTTGTTGATCCTCTGAATGGCACATCCTGCTGCTTTAGCCATTTTTCTATGGCATAAATAGCAACAGAGATTCTGACATTTGGTAAAAACAAAATAGGGTGGATTTGAAAGCACATTGTCTAAAGGTTCATTATTACCACTGAGGCCCTACTTTTGTAAATCCAGAAGCTTCCAGGAGTGGGATGGCCGTGTGTTCACTATACAACATGACCTCCATGATTTAGCAGCCCTCAGGTTTGAGAAACTCAGTCTTGCTTCTTCCATAAAAAGTAACTCTAGGAAGCGTATGCATGCATTAACAACACTGTATGTGTCACACCCCCAAACCCCCAGCACACACACAACACCCACAGGAGGCTAAAGGCACCAAGCCACATCCCTGTCAAGGCAGCAAGGTACAGTGGGGGTAAGTATGTACAGTGGGGAAGGAGGATAAGGAATCCTTCACTAGTTTCCACAAAAATGTAGTCTGATCCTGACAGACCATTTCATGGATCTGGGCCTGCTGCCTCTCACCTGAGAAACAGGGTTTTGCACTGGATAACCTCTAAGCAACCTTTCACATCTGAATTTCTGATCCAAATAAGGAGAGTTAAATGAAGTTGATACCTGGTTGACCAAACTCTGCTTATTATCAATTACAGCTGAAGAAAATACTGGCTTTTTCTATTTTAGTAGGTAGGTTACAGGTGTTGAGAAGCTTGAGCCTCTAACTAGATACATAATCCTCAAAGACTGGTCCCCAGACCAGCATTATCAGCACTACCTGGAAACTTGCCAAATTTGGTGGTGCCACCAAAAATCTACTGAATCAGAATCTCTGGGCCCTAGATACCTGTGTTCTAACAAACTCTGCACGTAATTCTGTTGCACCCTGAAATCTGAAGTCTTAACCCAGTATAATCTCTTCAAGTTGCTTAGAACTCTGCATGCTGAAGCTCAGATTCCCAAAGGAGGGATCAGCATTACTAATACCACCTGGCTGGCTGCTCAGTTAGTCAGTATAGTGTAGCTGTTTGGGACAAGGACTTCATAGCCAGGCTTCCTGGGTTTGAATTCTTTGTTCTGATATTTATTAGCTATGTGATCTTAGGCAAGTTACATATCTCCCTTGTGCCTCACTGTGATCATCTGTAAAATGGGAATAAAGTATGGTACCTTTCAGGGTTGCTGGGGGATTAAATGAGTTAATGTATATTGAGAGCCTGAAACAGTATCTGACACCTGGCAGAGCCCTGTTAAGTATTAACTATTATTACTTAGGTCTGGAGCTCTTTCCTTTCTCTTTGCTATAGATTCTTTCAATCTATTGTCTATTAAGTAATATTTTGTGAGTACCTATCACATGTCAGGTACCATGATCCCCTGTAACTCTCACCTAATTGGTAAGAAACTGTTTCTGTTATGTGCCAGACAATGATGTAATTGCTACTTTGGTCTCTGTCTTTCTAAAGAACAGCAAATTCTTTAGCAACTCTCAGTTTGCTTCTGGTAAGAAGTAATGAGAAAAAGCACTCTGACAAACACACAGGAATGGTGGAAGGAACAGTGTTACCAATTTTGAGAGCCCCAGGAAGATCTATCTCTTCTCTTTCCTGCTCTTTGCTTCAGGCCATAAACATGCTTAATACTTCACCATTCTAAAAGTGTTTTTCAACTGATCTCTTTCTTAAACTACCCTTTGCATTTTTAAATAAAAATTACAGGAGGTCACTGTTTTGGACTAAGCTCCTGATCTAGGACTCAAAAATCAAAACGGAGTCACCCATGCCAAAGTTCCACTCACCAAACTGAAACAGAGTTGTTATCCGGCCTTTTGAGAAATCAAGAGAGAGAGAGAACTGCCTAATTTCCCAAACAGGCCAGTTTCAATCTTTAATTGGCCTAATTAAAATGAAGTTCCCTCTGTTTTAATGCTTAACCTGAAGTCACCTGATGTTAACCAATCGATTATTTCTCTATTGTTCTTACAAGGAAAGTTACTTTGAAACGACCAATCCACTCTTTGGTTTTTGTCTTTGCTTTCTTCAGCCCTTTTTCTGTCTACAAAGCCAATCCTCTCTGTTCAACGAACTGGAACACTTACAGTACTCTTTTATGAAATGAGGTGTTGCCTGATTCTAGAATTGCAATAAAGCCAAATGAGATTGTAACTACATAAATTTGTTGCAATTTTGTCCTTTGCCAACTGTCTCTTCTGCTCCGTGAAACTTGCGAGGCTTACTTCCTTCTGTTCATGCTTCATTCCACTACAACCCAGCTTCTACCCCCTCTAGTCTTCTGAAACTACTAAAGGTCAGCAGCAATTTCCTAACTGTGCATGCCTTTTCCACACTTCCTCTCCCTGAGGTGTCTGTGCTATGGAACACTCCCTCCTTCTCCTCCATGACACCATCCGCCTTGGTTCACTTCCAGGCCTGCTTCTGAAGGCAAATTCATGGCTACACATTACCTCTCTCTTCTCCTCCAAACATACACTCCTTATCCAGGATGATATTTTTGCAGTCACTTTTGAGTCGCTTTGAACTCTTCCTTCTCCCTGTTGCCTCATATAAATGTACTGCCTTTCCACATAAAGTTTACCAGCCCATACATACCAGGCTTCAAGCAGATGCCCCACTTTCGGTCATATTCATAATTTAAGGTGGTGGCACACCATGGCCCACTATGATCCTCATCAAGGATGCAATCATGATGCCAGGTCCCATCAACTAAGAATGGAAATTCACAAGGTCTCCCGTAGGAGTTCCCATCTCTGGTATAGATCTCTGGGTTGGAGAGGAAGTTGGGGAAAAGAGAGTTAAAAACTGGATAGTCAAAACAAAACCAAACCAAAACAAAACAAAACAAAACTGGGTAGTCAGCTTCAGTTGGCTCATTTCTAAAACTCTTTGAAAAACAAACATTGTTGTTTAGAATACAATATCCGAATGTAGGAATTCGGAGCATGGGTGCTGTCAGGTCTGCACATGAATGCCGGCTCCCTGCTGACCCACTGTTTGCCTGTGGGCTAGCTATCCAACCCTCTAGTAGCCTCTGTTTCTGCTTTTGCAAATTGGGGATAGCATTCAGTGATCATCCATGTGAAGCTTCACTTACTGTGGTGTGATGAGGGGCTGAAAGAGCCTGGCTTGGTCAGGTGAGGGTCTACTAACTCTGCTGTGGGCCGCAGAGCACTTCACCAGAAAGGGTGCCCTGGCTGAGGTTACATTTACCTTTATTTTCTTTTCTTTAGAAAGTGTTGGAGCCAGAAAAATTACCTTGGAACCACTAAGGGTGGGTGTGGACTTTGGAACCACCTGCGGAATTAGAAAGATGGACAAATAGTCCCATTGTTCAGAGACTGGAAGTAGAATTGAGACTGTGGTTTATAAGCAAGTAAAAGGAAGAGCTGCTGAATTTCTGAGTAGATTCTTGGGGAGGCACAGGGCATGGTGATTTGGGGTGTGAAAGAAGCAGCAACGTCAATGGGGCAGTCATGTGACTGGCTGGTGGCCAGTGAGGTAGTAGATTTGGCTTTTATTTTAATCATTTTCCCTGGTACATGGGGAGGAACTGAAAAGTGATTCCAACCTCAAATATGCCTGGAAATGCTGGAAAGAGTGTTTGATACTTATATCAATACTAATTCTCTTGGAAAGGTGTTTTTGTAGAACGGCTAACTCTGTATCTCTTTCTGCCACAATTTTCCAAATCCTCAATTTGCTAAAAACCTCAGTCATTAACAGATCAAATAATGGTCATTAGATAAATCATAGTAATCAAATCTTATCACTCTTTACCAGGCAATTAGGGTTCCCCAAAATGTCTCACAGATGTGCTTAAAAGTGTGCTTAAGACAGTATTTGAGGCCGGGCACGGTGGCTCAAGCCTGTAATCCCAGCACTTTGGGAGGCTGAGGCGGGTGGATCACGAGGTCAGGAGATCGAGACCATTCTGGCTAACATGGTGAAACCCCGTCTCTACTAAAAATACAAAAAACCAGCCGGGCGTGGTAGCCGGCGCCTGTAGTCCCAGCTACTCGGAGGCTGAGGCAGGAGAATGGCATGAACCTGGGAGGCGGAGCTTGCAGTGAGCCAAGATCGCGCCACTGCACTCCAGCCTGGGTGACACAGCGCGAGACTCCGTCTCAAAAAAAAAAAAAAAAAAAAAGACAGTATTTGATTCTACTTTCGTTTTCTCAAGTATCTGTCTAACTAAAGTGTGAGGCCATTTAACAGCTTAGAATGTATTAAGCAGAACTCTAGCAAAAGGTAGTAATAATCTGGATGCTTTTCTTCACAAATAGTCTTTTAAAGATCACTGGCTTCATTTTGCTATGTCATATAAATAGTTTCAAAAGGGTACTTCTGTTAAAGAGTATGTTGACCTTACATTTTATAAGGATTCTGCTTATTACCTATGTTTCAGTTTAACTGCATCAAAAACCCCCCAATAGCTCATGACCAATTTCTCTTCCCATATTACAAACCTAAGAGGACAGTCCCTGAACACAAGGACTGTTCCTTGTAGAACCATCAGTTTTCTTTTCTAAAACCTTTGATTTTTGGAATACAAAGTGCCTTGGTATACACTTCTGCCATTTGTTCTTTATCATAAACCTGTGAGATCATAGGGGAAGTATTATATTTGTCTGGGAAATCCCCATTTTTGCAGAGTAGTCAAGTGAGACATTCAGGCACTCAGCCGCAAGTGACAGGGATGAAAATGGGCTCTCTCTGATTGGACTCTTGACCTATAAGGACAACTTGTGACATCAGTGGGTGCCTTCTCAAGTTTCAAGTTAAATTTCATAGCTCAAAGCTGGGCTTCAATTAATAAGCTCTCTAAGTCACAATACATGCTTTGAAGAATGATAAGCATATAACCACCACACCAGAAGCAGCTACATTGCGCTAACTGTTCACTAAGCGTTTTGCTCCCACACATTCTTTGCTGATGCTGGACCTCTTACATGCCATGGGCTTCCTTAGCAAGACAGGCTTTCCTGGGAAGACTCTTCTCTGAATGTACAAATTTATGGTGATAGCATCCTTAAAACAACAGCTTTATTATGCAATAGGTACAAATTTGTGAGATGAGGTGATTATGCAGAAAACTAGCAAATTAATGTCATCAGTAACACGAGACAAAATAGTTTCAATGGATAAAGGGGTTGTTGGCAGGCTTCTAAGAGTTGCCCAGAATTCTGATAGTTCTGCAGCCACCCTACCACAAAAAGTCCATTTCCTCTTCATGATTCACCAAACATTCAAAATTTGAAAAGTCCTAGTGAGATCAAGGTATCTTAATGCTATAAATGTACACCTGGGTGCTAGGTAAAAGCAGTTCACTCACAAAATTTATACAATTTCAGTTTTCTCTGAGATGAACATGACTCACACAGGATGGGAGTTGGGGTGAGAGGCAACCCAAGGCACAGTGATAAATTAATGTTCTTGTATCACAAGTGAAAACTTTGTTTATACTGCTAAAGCCAAGGGGGAAAGAAAGAAGCTGTTTGGGGGAAAGGAATACTGGTTTTGAGCCCTAGCTTTGCTGTAACAAGCTAGGTAACCTTGGATTTCACTTTGTCGGGACTCAGTTGTCTTGTATGTTTTGTTTATATACTGCTAGATAAGAAGGTGGGGACAACAATCAGTATTGAGAGTCTGAGTAAAGGAGTCCTAGAGAAGGTCCCTAACTTAAGACAACAGTCCCTAACCTAAGAACAAAAGGGATATACATAAATTGAAAAGGGTAGAATTGCCAGGACTTCATGTTTGATTATACTGGAGTGGTGGAAGAGGCAAGCCTGAAACCTCTCGGGTGACTTGCTAATTTCTGACATGTAGAACTTAGATGGTACCAGTCACCCAGACAGAAACAGAGAAGAGGTGGCAGGTTTGGCCTTGGCTTCTGTGCAAATTAAAACTTGAGGTATGCCTTGACTAGTCACAACTATGTATGCTTTTACAAAAAAGATTTAGTGTTTCAAATATTATATTTGAAAAAGTCAAGAAACATTTCATGCCTGTGGGCTATGCTGGTGGCATTGCTTAGCTCTCTCTGGGTGGTCCCCTGGGTAGGTCCTTAACCTTTTTTGTGCTACTGATCTCTTTGGCAGCTGGGTGAAATCCATAGTCCCCGTCTTAGAAGAACATTAGAAATGCATAAATAAAACACATAGGATAAAAAGGAAAATCAGTTATATTGAAATGAAGACACTCTGGGAACTGAGGGAGTTTAAGATTACAACTATGCCCCTCAAAAGAATTAGATCAGGAGGCTAAAAGAACACTGCCAAGAAAATTATCCTTTCTGATCCCTGGACAAATACAATGAAACAAGTTAAATCCAATTAAAAGGCTTTTTTTTTTTTTTTTTTTGGCTCTGTGTTTCCTCTTAGTTGGCAAGTTGGAGAAGGGCTTTTGTGGCACAGAATTTAAATTTGCCATTAAGTCATATCCAGAAAGCAACTGCTTTACTTTTAGGAGGAAACTGGCTCGCAGAAACAGACTGTCAACTATTCAAAGGTTAGGGATTGATGAAAAGGAAAACCCCATCTCTAATTCTCTAATATTTCTCCATAACAGAACTTGACATTCTCAGAACAATTTCTGCATCCTCACTAGGAAATAGAAAGACTAGAAAGAAAAACTTGTGTGGATGGATAAAGGATAGCGAAGCTGCTATCCTGCCTTTGAGGTCAAATTTAGCTTCAATGATCTTTAAGAGAAGAAAGCCACCATAAAGCTAGGGAAATTTTTAAAGAAAGGCAAGGAGAAATAATAGGACTTAGAGGACATAATTATATGCATATTGACATCTGGTGTAATTTAGAGCAACACAATGAAAAATATTTGCTTGGGAGATAGCTAATTACGTTTAGTGGTTAAAAAAATAAATCTACTCATTCTTTAACTTGGAAATTAGTTGTAGTCCAGTGCCTAGACTCAGAGCTAAGTCCATGGTCAGCTCCCCACAAGGCAATATTAATATACTTATTTTTGGAAGCAACTGAAAAACTCCACTCTTAAAATGCTGAATCATAAATATAAACATCAAAATTTGGTTGCTATGCCAAAAATGAAAATAAATAGGAAAATCCACTCAAAATTTTCCCATTTTATCAAAATCCATAGGCAAGAAAAAATACATTTTTCCCCCTTCTCCTTCTTTTCTTTTTTAAGAGATGGGGGTCTCACTATGTTGCCCAGGCTGAAGTGTAGTGGCTATTCACAGGCGTGATCATTACACGCTACAGCCTTGAACTCCTGTGTGCTGAAGTGATCCTGCTGTCTCAGTCTCTCGAGAAGCTGGGACTGCAAGCATGCACCACTACACCTGGCCTTTCTTCTTCTTTTAAAACTTAGAATAAGATCAACATTATTAGATCATTTGACTTTTAGCCTGTAAAAAGATTTCCTGTTAATCAAATGTTTCCTTTCCTCTAGGCTTTAGAAGACCATCATAAGAACTACATATCTATCTGATGAAATCCCAGGTTTATCACAACATGGCTGTGTGACCTCAGACAAGGCATTTAACCTCTCTCAGCCTTACCTGCAAAGTAGAGGCAAATATGCACTCGTAAGAATGTCGCTCAAAGTCACTGCACAGTGCCTGGAACTGAAGAGCTCACTCACTGCCCTTACGAATGTATGACTCTATTTTTACTAAATTGTGCACATTCAATATCACATGTGACAAGCACAACAGCAAATCGGTCAAAGTCCCTCTCTACTACTCACCGTGATAAGGCTGGTCACAAAGGCTTTCCTCTGAGCCTCCTTTCTTCCAGATATCAGATGCATTTGAGATTGCTGCGCCATGCCCATTCTTCAGAGCCAGCTGGTACCGGGCAGCACTGTACAGAGAGTGGTGCTCACATTTCCACCACAGCATGACACTGGAGTCACAGCTGAACATTCTTACCTCATTCACCGATTTGGTAATATCTAGGCCAAGGCACTTTTGGGAGTGCAAATGAAAGAGCCGATGCTGGGACACCCACTTCCATAACTTGTCCTCAGTTTCATCACAGTCTTCTGCTACTATCCAGCCATACACTGGCTTGATGCACTTGCCCGTATTTCCATGGACGATGGTGAAGGGGTCATTAGCTGAGTCAAATGGATAGACAGATTGTGGATTATGTGGTTGAAGTGCCTTGCTCCCTACTTGCTGAGGAGAGTCTGAGCACTACTGGACTGTTCCCATCCTCAGACTGTTCCCACTCTTTATAAGCTGCAGGGGACTACAGAAGGTGGGACAGTGGTGAGCAGAGAGGCAGTGCAGTCTGTAGGGTCAGAGCACGGGTTCTGGAGCCAGTCCGCCTGAGTCCATATTTTGCTCCTGCTACTTATTAGCCATACGATCAGGGCAAATCATTTAACCTGTGTGCTCCAGTTTTCCTATGATGGGTGTGAGCATGAAAGGAGCTAATCCATGTAAAGCATGTAGAGCAGCATGTATATTTGTTGTTGCTATTTCATGAAAGATATTTCCCTTCTCATTTAATGAGATAAAAGAAGCTCTTTAGTTTTCATCTCAATGAAAAGTCTAGTTGGGACCATAATTCTGCCTTGCTTACATATTAGCTACTATGACAGGGTAAATTATTACATGAAAAGTCGATGCTTAACACAGCATGTTCACTATATATATGTTCCTTTCTTCAGATCTAAGTACATAGTGAGGCCTCTGTGGTCCTCTGCCTTAGGGCAAGTTAGTGTGGCCACTAAAAAGGAAAATTTAAGGACAAATTTCTTAAAGACCACTTCCCCCTAGATATTTTTTTGGAGGACTAAATTCATTGAGGTATGTCAGAGGAAACAGGGAAACTTCTGGGGGAGCAGCAGAACAATGGGGGTACAGAAACAAGAAGAAATAGAGATCTGGGTTCTGAGGGTAGGGGAACCTGTGGCCAGCTGCATTGTGGCACCCTCAGGAAGGTGACAGGACCTGGGGAAAGCCTGGGGGATTGACTGTGTGGATCACCTAAGAAGGCTGAACCCCAAACTCCAGGAACTACCAGAGTGATGGCTGATGAGTCTTGAGCCACCAGATTCAAGAACCTGTGGGTTTGGACAAGGGGAAACCCAGAGGTAACCAGCGGGATCCAATGACTAAAGAAGAATCTTCCCTGAATGTTCCCCTGGTACTCTGCATGAGCTGGGAAAGACCCCAATAAGGACAATTATTGAAGTTCTGGCAACCTGGTGGAATGGGAGCTCAGCACCAAATTTAATTTGGTTTTCTGAAAATAAAGTAATGCATTGTTTCTTGCACACCTGAATTTGTGGAATAAGATTCACATCTGTTACAACAAACTATAATCGGATAATTTGGTTAGTTCTTTTACAAAGGAAAATTTTAAACAATTATAGCAGAGATCATCATGTTGATAAGAGTAAAGCTGAAATATTTTAGACAAGCTTAAGCAATCACTGTCAATGAACCAGAGTTCAGCAGAAAGACCTATAAAATTTTGGTTCCCCAAAGACACTTTCATTTTGATACCAGCGTCACAGTCACTGGTTTCACTAACACCAGATGCTTTTCCTAGTAATAATTCAAAGGCTTTCAGAGTTAAAAATTCCCATACCAGGGACTGGTGACTTGAGGGGAATTTTACCATGTAAATAATAACTATAAAATTAAGTCTGACTGCAGCTTGAACTTTGGAAGGATTTTGTTTTGTTTTGTTTTCAATAACAGAAGCAACAACAAGGGAAACAACAAGAACAGCAACAAAAATCCTTTAAAGCTTAAAGTTATTTTAAATCTGAATTTTAAAAGTATTCCACAGGGTTGCAGCTAAGGATGTTTGATGTTTGCCATAGCAGCTTTCCTCCCTCACAATTTTTTTTTTTTTTTTTTTTTTTTTTTTTGAGATGGAGTCTTGGTCTGTTGCCCAGGCTGGAGTGCAGTGGCACAATCTCAGCCCACTGCAACCTCTGCCTCCCAGGTTCAAGTGATTCTTGTGCCCCAGCCTCCCGAGTAGCTGAGATTACAGGTGCCTGCCATCACACCCGAGTAATTTTTGTATTTTTAGTAGAAATAGGGTTTTACCATGTTGGCCAAGCTGGTCTCGAACTCCTGACCTCAGGTGATCCACCCACCTCGGCCTCCCAAAGTGCTGGGATTACAGGCATGAGCTACTGTGCCCAGCCACATCCCTCACACTTTCTCCTTTGACAGTCCTCTGCCACTTTCTGCTTGATGGACACAGGCTGGGAGGACAGTCAACAAAAGAAAATGTACTATAAGATTACTACTTACACTTTCTCTCATGGCCTTCTCCCACAATTCAATAGCTACTCAGACCTCTGATCTACATCTTTTCTAAACTGTTCTCTCTTGCCTCTCCAAAATAAATCTTGCATTCCAAAGTATCAAAAATTACAGAAGAAAAAAGAAGTCTGCTCCTGCAGGAGACGTGCCCATCACCCTTGTTGGAAACATCCCCTCTCCTGCCCTGTAGTCTTGCTGCTGTCTTTCCCGGGCATTCTGCTTTGTGCGTTCGATCCCAAACAGGTGAACTGGGGAAGCAGCAGCTTTGCCTTCCTTTGCAGTTTGCAATTCTGCATTTTTCAAAGTTTTTGTAGAATCCAATGGATTAGCTACATTTCTTTGTACAGTGGAAAAAGCAGGAGTTAGGAGTCCTAGATTGAAATACTAAAACACTGAAGGAGAGGTGTAGAGTAGCTCTGTTAAAGTGGAGCTGCCAAACTTCCTAACTGCTACATCTCTGAATATAGACGTTTTTCTCAGACTAACCCCTTGTTTGAACCAAGTATGCAATTTCAATGTTTGACACTTATAGTGGTCACTTAGTACAGATCTTAATTATTCATATACTTAAAGGAAACTTATTAGCCTCCATATATAAGGTACGTATATGCATCTATTAGATAGGGAGAGTCCTATCCTTTCATGATGCTTCCCTGTATCTTTCTTTACCTTTAGCAGGAGCTGTTCAAACTGCCTCAGTCTTACGACCCTTATTGGGATAGTAGGTTGAAGAGCTGGAAGGAGGACTGAGAAAGAGTGAACATAATCCCTTATTTAGAAAATTTGGTATGGAAGGGCATACAAGCTATTTTAGAAATATATTATACTTTGAAAAGGTAATTACAGAGTAGATTTTATTTTATAAAACTTATTTTATAAAATAGATTCTTTACAGATAGCTTCCTATTAGATTTTGTTCACTTTACAACTTTATACCAGTCCTCAATGGAGTTTTAGTATTTACCTCCAAATACAACATTGGGGCAAATCTAAAAGGCAGAATTTGATGAAAAGAAGCCTCATTACCCTCTAGATACATTTGTATATGCTTCATTTGATATAAATTCTCCAGTGTTTGAGAGAAAATGGCTAAGTAGCATTACCAAAAATTGAAAATAAATTTTTAGCATTTTTACATCCATCAAAGGAAAATCATCTCTCTCAGTGTTTTCTTATTGTCTGATCACTAAATAATTCCTGCCTTATAAACTCTAGACCAAATAGCTTCACGCATTCCAAAGAGGAGCTGGATATTGACATATACAGCCATAGACAAATGGATAGGGAAATAGCTTGGGAAAACAAGAAGGATGAAGATGGCAGCATTTATAATTTCAGGGGAACATCCATAGATCACATATTAAGCATTTTGTAGAGTCTCTACCATGTGTTCAGAAAGTACAGGTAAGCGCAGCAAGACAGAATCAGAAGTCTAGGTTTGTTAGTTCAAAAGCAGGTCCTGAAATGACAGCTGAGTCCATGGCAATGTCCAGGGAGTCAGAAAGTCTTCACGCATGATTGGGTGGTGTTGGTTGGTGAAAACCTCAGGAGTCCCTGACGGATTGTTTTACTTCAAGCTGTTAGCTCTCCAAGCAGCAAAAATGTAAACTAAGCACCTGGCATCTCCCCAAGGACACAGAGGTGCTCCTTCAGTGTTTGGGTGATAGAGGCCACCTGCACAAGCCTAGCCATGCACGTGACGAGGTGCATGCCATCACCAGCATCATGAAGCGGACACTCTTGCCAAACAATTGACCCAAATGGCTAGAGGTTCAAAATTCCAGTGCTTCCCCAAACAAGGCCACAAGTCTGCTCTGAGGGTGAGAGAACATCGATCAGAGTAGCTGCTAGAGTAAGGAAGGATACAGGATAACAAAACCTGTGGAGACCTAGCACAGGGCGAATAGAGTTAAACCTGGTGCTTTTTGCTTTGGGTCAGTGATAAAGGGCAGTGATTGCAGAGATTGCAAGAATTAAGGAAATCTTGAAATTTGTGAAGGAGATAAAAACAGGACTGAAGCAGATGTAGATGGGAACCAAGAGGTTAGTGATTGAGAAGTTAGTGCATTTTCACTGTAGTTAGTTGTTGCAGTGAACTTTTCCACTTTGGATTGTGGGGCAGGCAGAATAAATTCTCAAGGCAATAAAGGATCTTATTTTAAATGATTCCTTTGGTAGTTCCTAGCACACAGGGTCAAAGGAGAATAGAGAAGCGTGACTCAGAGCAGGGTTCATTTACAGGTCCTTGCTGTAGATAGGATGATGGCACTTACACTCTGAGAAATCTCCTCCCATCACTCTCCGAAGGAAGTCTAAACCAGATGGTAACTTAGCTTAGCTGCAAAGAAAATAAGAGCCACCAGCAATTTAGTGTTTTTCAAACTGCCTGGACAGTCTTTTCCTTCCTCATACAGGCACGATAACAGAAGTGGCCGGTGGCGGGTGGCCCATTGAGTGCCTATGATGCGGCCCAACCAAGAAACAAAGTCCTCTGCACACCTCTCGCCCAGGCAAAAAGAGAAAGTAAAAGCAACCGGATGCTGTCAAGGGGTGTGGTGGGGTGGCGCTGGCACTACCCTGAACATCAGTGAAGGCTGTTTCTGGTCCTGCTTCCCCATTGAGAGGCAGCAGGTCCCCAGCCAGGCGACCTGCCCTTCAGCGTGGGGCTGTCAGCCTTGGGGGAGCGGGGTCGTCTGGAACTGATAAACCAAAGAGAAGAAAGGTTTGCTGCTCTAAACGGTGGGTGACGGCATCATAGCTGACTCTTGGTCTTGGTCACTTTCAGAGGAGATGGTTTACCTAACCTGACTGCCTTTCTGAGGCGCACCGTAGGCGCAGTGAAATCCGGGAATCGTTGGGAATCCTTAGCACTGTGGGTGGAGGCTCCTCTTGGCCCTGTGGCCAAGGTGACCAAGGGGCGAAGGAAAAGCGAGAACGGGCGGGACAGGACGCAGAGGGCAGATGGGGAACCCCATACTCCAGCAACATTTTATAAGACAGACGACGGAGCAGGGCACCTGGTCAAAAAAGCCTCAGTGAGCCTACTCTACGGTGGACCGCGTCCCCTCTGCACCAGAAGGGCCCTGTCCTCCCACATCCACTGCGCCCTCCTCCGGGCCCCCGAGGGCACTGCGGCGCCTACTCCGCCAGACCTCCCCTGCAGCTCACTCGTCCGGCTCCAGAGACCCCCAACAGCAAAGCAGCCGTGACCTGCGCCGGGGGCGCAGCCCTGCTCCTGGCTGGAAGGCGGCAGAGCTGCGGCGTCGAGGCACCCAGTGGACTGCGGGGCGGACGCGCCCGCGGTTACCTGCGCGGCCAGAGGGTTCCGCGAGCTCGAAGCACCAGAGGAGTAGCATGAGGAGCCCCGCCGGGCGGGGAGGGGTCGCCCAGTCTGTCCTCATCCTGAGCAGGCGCAAGCTTTCCGGCCGGGTCCTCTGGCGCACGCGGCACCCGCCCCTCCTGCTGAGCTCGGCCTGCCCCGCCCGCTCCTATTTCAGACCTCTCGGGGCGCCCCGGCCCCGCCCCCGCCGACCCCGACCAATCAGACGTGCGTCTCCTCGGCCCCGGGGCGTAGCGGGCCGGGTGTGGGCAATGAACAGGGCGGGGCGCTAGATACCTGCGTGGGGTGGGACCCGCGAGGAAGAGGGACGTGCGGGTCGGTGGGAAAGCCAGGCACCGCACAGGCTCCTGCACTGGACAGTTTGGTCCCCGCCTCTTCATCAGCCAAGCTGGGGAGATGCGGCCCTTACTGGGACTTGGCACCGCCCTGGTGGGTGGGTTCTGTCAGTTTAGAACCTTGGACTCTGCCTAGCTCACTGTGGTCAGGGACGACTTCTCCATTCCAGCCTGGACTGGAAAGAGACCCACGGTGTCTCCTGCCCCGGAGAAGGAAGTGAGCACCTGCCGCGTGGGTGACTGCGGCCAAACCTAAGAATTCAGTCGTCCTTGGCAACGTCTTGGGTATTTTGATAGTGCAAATGGTACACTGCAGTTCTACCCATAGTTGTTGAAGAATTAAAAGCAAGAATTACTAGAGTGACCAAACGACACTTCCAAGGATGACTTACGCTTTATAACAATTTGAGCTTTGCGAGTAAGCTCTTTGCGTAATAATTTAATGATAATAATAATTAGCTGGTAGAAATGTAGAAGTCTGCACGCAGAACCAGAAATTTCATGTCCCACTCACTCTCTTCCTGTGGACACTGCTATCATTAAAAAGAGACCAAATTCTTAATGACCTAAGTTGCTCAAAAGTGAATGTTTTATACTTTTAAATCCGTCTTTGCTGAACACATAATGTGTACTTGAGGTGGCCTCTATCCTTGTTGCATGAGGACGCAAAGACCTAGTTGCTCTTCCTGACTTCCACTGCTGAGGCTTCACAGACGGCTCCCAAACCTGCCTTGGCTCTGTCCTCTCCCCAGGGTCTGGCCTTTCAGTTCCATAGATATAGTGAGCACCTACCATCCCAGGATCTGGGCACTCCATGGAACAGGAGGACAAAAAGACATCTCTGCCCTCCCTTTAATACTGGGGAGACTGGGGCACTGTGATGGATAATATTGTCAGCTTGATTGGAATGAAGGAATGCAAAGTATTGTTCCTGGGTGTGTCTGTGAGGGTGTTGCCAAGGAGATTAACAGCGGACTGGGAGAGGCAGACTGGCCCTCAATCTGGGTGGGCACCATCTAATCGGCTGACAGCATGGCTAGAATAAAAGCAGGCAGAAGCTGGAAGGACTTGACTGGCTGAGTCTCCTGGCCTTCATCTCCTCATCTTCATCTAGATGCTTCCTACCCTTGAACATCGGACTCCAGGTTCTTCAGCTTTTGGACTCTTAGACCTATAAAAGTGGTTTATCAGGGGACCGCTGGCCTTCGGCCACAGACTGAAGGCTGTACTGCTGGCTTCCCTACTTCTGAGGTTGTGGGACTCTGACTGACTTCTTTGTTCCTCAGCTTGCAGACAGCCTATTGTGGGACTTCACCTTGTGATCGTATGAGTCAATACTCCTTAATAAACTCCCTTTCATATATACATGTATCCTATTAGTCCTGTCCCTTTAGAGAACCCTAATACAGGCA
This sequence comes from Theropithecus gelada, assembly GCF_003255815.1. Lineage (NCBI taxonomy): Eukaryota > Metazoa > Chordata > Mammalia > Primates > Cercopithecidae > Theropithecus > Theropithecus gelada. The sequence goes on from NC_037680.1 coordinate 36,218,659, forward strand.
CATGCAGTGACACAGGGCAGAATGAATGGGGAGACTCTGACAAAGTTTGAAGGAAGGTAACATCTTAGCTGGGTCTTAAAGAACGGGTAGGAATTTCAGCAGGCACAGCTGGTGGGAGAAAACTAGTGACAGGGCAGAGACTAGAAAATGCAAGCAGAGTCAGAAGACAGTCAAGAGTCCAGGGTAGCTGCCCTGCAGGGTGTGTGTCTTCGAGAGAGATCAAAGTGGTTGTGGTGGGGGCCCCAGTGGAAATGACAGCAGAAAGGTGAGTTGTGTCTGTTTTGTGAAGGGCCTTGACTTTGTTCTAAGGAACACATGGTGGGAATTTCTGAGTAGGAGAACCTGCCACTGATCTGATCCCCTCTGCCTCTGTGGCTGCCTGCCTTTCTTTCTGATCCTGCCCAGCTTGGAGATCCTTGAGGGCAGTGGTCTTGCCGTATTCATTATCACATCCTCAACACTGGGCACAGGGCCTGTCCCAAAGTAAGCTCTCAATAAATGTTAGTTTAATCAAGGAATGGATCCCTAGGGCCGCCACCTTAGCCTAGGGCTGTATGAGCTCCTACTTGCATTATATTGCAATAATTTCTCAATTGACCTTACTGCCAACAGTTATTATCCTCTCTGGCAAATGAATCCTTCTAAACACTGTTTGGAACATGCCACTTTTCTACTCAAATCCTTTCAGTGCTATTTGCATATAGCAGGAGTTCCTAAATGCTACTTAAGGGGAATTATGAAACCCTGAAATTTTATGCAGCTTTATAAAGGCACTGTTTTTTGAGGAGGAGGAAGAAGGGTACAAGGCTTTCATGAGAATCCCAGAGAAGCCCACGGTACAAAAAGAAAACTCTAAGACAAAAAGCAAGTACCTCTATAATCTGAACCTTTCTCTTTTTTTGAGACGGAGTTTCACTCTTGTTGCCCGGGCTGGAGTGCAATGGCGCCATCTCAGCTCACCGCAACCTCCACCTCCTGGGTTCAAGTGATTCTCCTGCCTCAGCCTCCCAAGTAGCTGGGATTATGGGCATGTGCCACCACAGCCAGATTAATTTTGTATTTTTGGTAGAGACGGGGTTTGTCCATGTTGGTCAGGCTGGTCTTGAACTCGTTACCTCAGGTGATTCGCCCGCCTCAGCCTCCCAGAGTTCTGGGATTACAGTTGCGAACCACTGTGCCTGGCCTAATCTGACCCTTTCTCTTTACTGCCTTCATATGTCACTCTTTGGTTCAAGCTACCTGTCTGAACCTATCTTGCCTTTTCTTATCTCTGCCCATATATGCATATCCAGAGTGCCATTTTCCCTGTACTTAGTTCCAACCTTTCTTGAAGTTTCTGTTTAGATCTGACATTTTATGTAAAACACTTCTATCAAGGGGTTAATCCTCTTCCAAAATCTACATAATAGTGTGCATTCCGTTCACTTGGCATTTAACATGTATTACCTCTTGCCACGATTTTTTCTTCAGGGACGTGCGCTGATTATTTCACCTAGGTTATAGATTCTCAGTAAATATTGTCAATGGTGACAATAAAAAGCAATGTGTCCTTCAGGTCTCACCTTGGATGTTACTTTCTCAAAGAAATCTTTTTTGTGTTTCTTTTTTACTCTATGGTCTAGGTGAGCTTCCTCTATAACAGGTTCTCCAGGCTTTCCACACTTCTTCCTGATAGCACTTAGCACAGCTGGAGTAGATCATTCTGTGCTTGCTCATTTGTTTAATGTATATCTCCCTCACCAGGCTGCAGGCTCCATGAAGACAGTGACTATGCCTGCTTCATTCACTTCTGTGTCCCTAATACCTGGCACATGATTTGCTACATGAATGAATAAGTAAATATATAGTAATGCCTCATAAATGATGTAGGCAATGGAAGGTCTAGACATTTAAAAGAGGAGAAAATTGGCTTGGGTGGGAGCAGCAGTTATCAGGCACTGAACTGGATGTCCTTGGATGAGAAGCATTCAGTAGATAGAGGCAATGAGGATGCTACAAGCTGAGACAATGGTGTAAACAAATTACAAACATCTGCCACCCACTGGGAGCCAGGCCATGTGCTAAGCATTTCCCATGTACTCTCTTGTTTAGGAATCATCCTACAAAGTAAGTATTCCTATAATCCTCATTTTATAAATGTGGAAACTAAGAGAACACAGAGAAGACTGATACCTAGACCAGGTTAATAGCCACAAGTGAAGACACTATGATGGAAATCTAACTATAGAACTTGAATGAGTGTGTGAGAGTGTTAGTAATATTTTATTCCCAATCACAATTAGGGAAGAGGGGTAAAGGAGCTTTTAGAACCTCTGAAGTCATGTTTTTTAATTATAAAATAAATCATACCCCAAAAAAGAACAGCTATGCTTGTTGGCCTTTGTGATCATATTCACCTTACTCCCACATCGAGGTGACCTCTCCTCGGAATTACTCATCACTCTTTCTTTACGGTTTTCCCATGTATCATTCATTCCTTAAAGAGTACCTATAATTTTACATATTTTTGAATTTTATGTAAATGAATCATTTCAAGGGTTGGGTTTTTTTGTCACTTGTCTTTTTGCTCTCATTTCTGTCTGTGACATTCTTCTGTGTTGGTGTGTGTAGTTGTAGTACATTCATTTTTATGTAACATTTCATTATAAGAATAAAGGACACTTTATGCATTCTCTTGTTGGGGGATGTTTGAGTAGTTTCCCGCTGGGTAGTTTTCATTTGGGTAGCTTGCTGCTCTTAATGCTCCTGTGAAGTTTTTGTACCTGTCTCTTGGTGCGCATTGCTAGAGTTTCCTGAGGATATGGTCCTAGAAGTGGAATTCCTGGAGCATAGGGTATGTGTAGCATTACAATTACTGGACAATGCCAATGTGCTTTCTGATTTACACTCCCATTGGTGTATATAAGCATTCCCACTGCTAAACATCTTCATCAACATTGGCATTGTAAAATTTTTGGTGGGGTGTAAAGTGGTATCTCCTAGTGGTTTAAAATTGCATTACCCTGATTGCTAATGAGATTGGACATATTTCTCTCTGTGTATTGGTTATTCGTATTTCCTTTTCACATTCTTGTACAGGTTATTTGCCTGTTTTCTCATAGATCTGTTCCCTGCTCTTTTCTGCTTTGAATCCCAAGTGGCCACCTTGCATCATTTCCCAGACCCCCCTTACCTGTTTCCTTCTGGTTAGGGTCAGCCAATGGCCTGAGATGGGAGTTTGGGAGGAGTAGAACCCAGGGTATTTCTTTCCTCTCTGCTTTGGGAGAAGACCAAGCAGTGGCTGTGCCTCTTTGTGGTTCTAGCTCCTGCCTGGAAGCCCCAGCCTTTGTGTTCCAACTCCCACCAGGCAACCCCTGCCATGCTACCAGCTCCTTTTGGGTTCTCTAATGTTCTAGCTCCTACAGTGTATCCCTGGTTCCTACACTGATAACATCCCTTTCCTGTCCTCAGGACCCATGGACGACAGTAGCTTGTTGTAGTCGTTGCTTTCAGAGTAGCCTCATAAGCACTTATTTTTAGCTCTTCCAGCACTTCTGTAACTCAGTATTTCCCTATATTAAATTTCTTCAATTGAACTACCTAGCATGGGTTTTGTTCTCTTTATTGGACCTTGAAGATATTGATTTTACATACAACAGAATAGTACCTTGGGACAGCATCCAAAATTGAGTTAGATGTGGACTAGAGAAATAACACAAGGAACATATTCAACCGCCTGGGGAGTTATGGCATGAAGAGAACCAGTGTGGGATTCATATAAACTGCAATTATGACGATGCCCACTGATTTTTCCAGGTGTAGTAAGAAGGGACCCGGAGGCCCAGATGAGGACTTTGTCAAAGAATAAATTTTAAACAATTCCCACTACACCACAACAATTAAGATCTGCATTTATTCCTGGTCATAAGTAAACTCTTAAGGACTGTAGTCATGGATGTAGACCTCAAAGGGCAAATATAAGGTTATAATTCAACCACTTAAAAAACAAAAACAAAACAAAAAAAAATTGAGCAACTCATCTTATTAGAATAAACTGAACTTTCTCCACAGACTTTAGAAAGAATTTCAGACAAGCAAATACCCAACTAGCATATCTACCGAACAGTGACAGCAGAGACTGGACAAAGAGTAGATGTGGTTGACTCATTCACTTAGTCCATTCCCTGTCCTCACCCTTTATAGACAGGGAAACTGAGGTGCAGAAATTTTGGTGACCACTGTGGACACGAGAAGCAGAGAGATTAGATGTAGACCCCTGAGATTGATGGAAAGATTGCAGAAGTACCAATGAGAGCATCTTAGGGCTAGTTACCTGCTTCTGATGAGGGTAGAAGTGAAATTGGGGCACCCAACGGTGGATCACAGGTCAAAAAAATGCTAGTGTTGGTAAGAGTGTGTTACAAGGATTAATAATGTGTTTTGGGTAGGAGTGTAATATCACTAGCATGGTAGAATTCTCTAGGAGACGTTTTCATCCCATGTGCATGTTTTGGAGAACAAGGAAACAATTTTAGTGGTAAAGAGGATTTTCTGGATGTGAGAAATGTGATGAAGAGACAAGTTTTTGACTTTGGCAGAGACATTTATTCATCATATTTTGGCAAAGAGGCAAGAACTGGGGTGATGTGTTTGCCTTTTACTTATGTAATTGGAGGCTCTTTCCTCAGGATGAACTAAATTCATTGCTGATATCTGTTCCAAGAAAACAACAGTTGGAATATAAATAATCAAAGCCCAGGAGTCTCTGCTCCTTGGGAATACTGATCAGGTTTGCGCTTTAGGACAGTTATTTTCCCAACTTTCACAGAAGATAGAAAAGGTCAGATTTTCTAGTTTTGGAAATCAGAGTGTGATGTGACCCTCTTCCAAGTGGACTCATAACCCAGTGTCAAGTCTCAGGACCACCTAACCTGTTAGCTGAATGCTGAATTCCTGATTTTTAGAAACATTTTTGAAGGGTAATAGTGAGAGCCTACTACAAAATTTTAGCGCTGAGAAGTATGACATCACGAAATTACTGTATTTATCAATGTTGCCATTTGTGGGCCTTTTCTTGACCTGCCCAATATCTCTCTCTGAGGCAGATGGTCCAATCCTTTTCCTGTTCAAGACAAGACCCAGCTCCAGCTCCCTATGGGCTTCTTTCAGGTCTTACTTTACTGATAGGCTCAAGGCCACCTGATGTGGGTTCACCACCTCTCTGTAGTCTCGTCTGCTTCTCAATCTTGGAGAAAGAGCCAGCAGTCTTTTTCATTTTCCTTTCTTTTCTTTCCATTACTTTTAATTGACACACAATAATTGTACATGTTTATGGGGTAGAGTGTGATGTTTCAATACTAGTATACAACGTATAATGATCAAATCAGGGTAATTAGCATATCTAGCACCTCAAGCATTTATCATTTCTTTGTGTTGAGAACATCCAAAATCCTCTTTTTTAGCTATTTGAAAATATGGAATAAATAATTGTTAACTATAGTCACCCTACAGTACTACAAAACACTAGCACATATTCCTCCTGTGTAGCTATAATTTTGTATACATTCACCAACCTCTCTGTATTCCTCTTCCAAATGTCCCCCTCCTCTCTGCCCTTTCCAGTCTCTAGTTACCATTATCCTACTCTCTCTCTCTCTCTCGTTTTTTTTGAGACAGAGTTTCACTCTGTCACCTAGGCTGGAGTACAGTGGCACCATCTCAGCTCACCACAACCTCTGCCTCCTGGGTTCAAGCGATTCTCCTGCCTCAGCCTCCCAAGTAGCTGGGATTACAGGCACCCACCACCAAGTTCAACTAATTTTTGTATTTTTAGTAGAGACGGGGTTTCACCATGTTGGTGAGGCTGCTCTTAAAATCCTGACCTCAAGTGATCTGCCCACCTCAGCCTCCCAAAGTGTTGGGATTACAGGCGTGAGCCACCATGCCCAGCCTCATTATCTTACTCTTGACTTTTAAATCAACTTACTTAGCTTTTATTTACGAGTGACAATATGCAGTTTTTATCTTTCTGTGCCTGGCTTATTTCACTTAATATAATGTCCTCCAGGTTCATGTGTGTTGCCACAGATGACTTCATTTTATTGTTTTTTATGGCTGAATAATATTCCATTGTGTATGTATGCCACATTTTCTTTATCCATTCATCTATTGATGGACACTTAAGTTGATTTCACATCTTGGCTATTTTGACTAGTACTGCCATAAACATGGGAGTGCAGATATCTCTCAACATACCTATTTCATCCCTTTGGAATCCCAGTAGTGGAATTGCTGGATCATATGATAGTTCTATTTTTAGTTTTTCAAGGAACCTCCATACTGTTTTCCATAATGGTCATACCAATTTACATTCCTACCAACAGTTTATGAGTGTTCCCCTTTCTCTGCATCCTTGCCAGCATTTGTTATTGTTTGTCTTGGATAGAAGCCATTTTAACAGGGGTGAGAAGGCATCTCATTGTGGTTTTGATTTGCATTTCTCTGATGATTAGCGATGTTGAGCATTTTTCATATGTTTGTTGGATGTTTGTATGTCTTCTTTTGAGAAAAATACCTATTTAGATCCTTTGCCCATTTCTAAATCAGGTTCTTGTGTTTTTCCTCTTGAGTTCCTTATATATTCTGGATATTAATCCCTTGACAAATGAATAGTTTGCAAGCATTTTCTCCCATTTTGTAGGTTGTCTCTTCACTCTGCTGCTTGTTTCCTTTGCTATGTAGAAGGTTTTTTGGTTTGGTATAATCCCATTTGCCTATTTTTGCTTTTGCTGTCTGTGCTTTTCAGGCCTTATCCATAAAATCTTTGCCCAAACCAAGGTCCTGAAGCGTTTCCCCTATGTTTTCTTCTTATAGTTTCATAGTTTTGGGACTTATATTTACATATTCAATTCATTTTTATTTGATTTTTCTATATGGCGGGAGATAGAGGTCTAGTTTCATTCTTCTGCCTATGGACATCCAGTTTTTGCAGCACCATTTATTGAAGAGATGTCCTTTTCCCAGTGAATGTTTTTACAGCTTTTGTCAAGAATCAGTTGACTATAAATTTGTGAATTCATTTCTGGGTTCTTTATTTTGTTCCATTGGTTTATGTATCTATTTTTATGCCAGTATCACGCTATTTTGCTTATTATGGCTTTGTAGAATATTTTGAGGTCAGGTAGTGTGATGCCTTCAACTTTGCACTCTTTGTTCAGGATTGCTTTGGCTATTTGGAGTCTTTTGTGGTTCTATACACATTTTAGGATTTTTTTCTATTTCTATGAAGAATGTCATTGGTATTTTGGTAGGAATTCCATTGAATCTGTAGATGCTTTGGGCAGTATGGTCATTTTAACACTATTAATTCTTACAATCCATGAATAGGGACATTTTTCCATTTTTTTGTGTGTCCTCTTCAACTTTTTGAGTCAGAGTTTTCAAATTTTTCATTGTATATATTTTTAGACTCCTGGGTTAAATTTATTTCTAAGGGGGGTGTGTGTGTGTATTGGAATTGCATCCTGGATTTCTTTTTTAGCTAATTCACTATTGGTGTTAGAAATGCTATTGATTTTTATATGTTGATTTTGTATTCTGCGAGTTTACTGAATTGGTTTATCAGTGCTAAGAATTTTTTGATGGAGCCTTTAGGCTTTCCTATATATAAGATCATGTCATCTGCAAACTGGGACAATTTGACTTTTTTCTGTCCAGTGTGGATGCCCTTTATTTCTTTCTCTTGCCTGGTTGCTCTGGCTAGGACTCCAGTACTATGTTGAGTAAGAGTGGTGAGAGTGGGCATCCTTGTCTTGTTCCAGTTCTTAGAGGAAAAGCTTTCAACTTTTCCTCATTCAGTATGATGTTATCTGTGGGTTTGTCATATATGGCCTTTATTATGTTGAGATATGTTCCTTCTATACCTAATTTGTTGAGAGCTTTTATCATGAAGTGATGTTTAATTTTATCAAATGCTCTTTGTGCATTTCCTGAAATCATCATATGGTTTTTGTCCTTTATGTTGTTGATGTGATGCTCATGTTTGTTGATGTGCATATGTTGAACCATCCTCACCTCCCTGGAATAAATCTTAGCCACCTTTTCTTTTCTTTTCTCTTCTTTTCTTTTCTCTTCTTTTCTCTTCTCTTCTTTTCTTTCTCCTTTTCTCTTCCCTCCTTCTCCTCCTCCTCCTCCTCCTCCTCCTCCTTCTTCTTCTTCTCTTCTTCTTCTTCTTTTTTTTGTAGTCTCTCTCTGTTGCGAAGGCTGGAGTGCAGTGGCATGATCTCTGTTAATTACAGCCTAGACCTCCCAGGCTCAAACGATCCTCCCACCCTACCCTCCTGAGTAGCTGGGACTACAGGCACGTGTCACCCCACCTGGCTAAATTTTGTATTTATTTGTGTGTGTGGAGACAGGGTTTCGCCACGTTGCCCAGGCTGGTCTGGAACTCCTGGGCTCAAGTGATCCACCTGCCTTGTTCTCCCAAAGTCCTAGGATTATAGGCGTGCACATGCCCCGCATCCCTCCTTTCTTAACAAAGCAACTTCTGTACTCCCAACCATGTTCCTCCTCTCTCTAGTGTTTTTTAGTCTCTCCCTCTCCATGACTCAGAGAAACAGAGACGCTATACATGTTTTAAATGTTTTATACTTTAACTTTTTCATAAATTTAGTGTAGCCTAAGTGTACAATGTTTATAAAGTCTACAGTAGCATATGGTAATATTCTAGGCCTTTACATTTGCTCACCACTCACTCATTGACTCACCCCAAACAACTTCTAGTCTGGCAAGCTCCATTAATACTAAATGCTCTATATAGATGTGCCATTTTTTAAAATCTTTTTTTTTGAGACAGGGTCTCACTCCAAAGCCTAGGCTGGAGTGCAGTGGTGTAATCTTGGCTCACTGCAGTCTTGACCTCTGGGGCTTAGGTGATTCTACCACCTCAGCCTACTGAGTAGCCAGGACTACAAGTGCATGCGATCATGTCCAGCTGATTTTTTTTTTTTCTTTTTTTTTTTGTAGAGACAAGGTTTTGCCATGTTGCCTAGACTGGTCTCTAACTCCTGGGCTCAAGCAATCCAAACTTGAGGACTGTCTTTTTTCTTTGTGGTATATTTTATTGTATAGACATTTTAAGCTTTGATTTATTCACCTGTATAAATCTTTTCTTTGTGATGATGCATTTCATCCTTGTTTAAGAATTCCTTTCCTATTTGAAGATCATAAAATTATTCTCCTATAATTTCTTGTAAACATTAAGACATTTTCCTTTACACCTTTAGATTTTTAATCCACCTGGGGTACATTTGGCTTTATGATGAAAAATAGAAATTTTTAAATGTTTAATTATCCCAAATTATCCTTTCTACATTGATTCATAGTGCTTCTTCTGTCGTACATACACATTCATAAATTAATGGGACAGTATCTGGGCTTTGTATATAGCTTCATTAAAATGTTTTCCCCTCATCTTTGCACCAATAGTAGCATAATATTTTTATATATTATACCTTTAGAATAAGTCTCAATTTCTGGTAGAGTGAAACAGTTCACTTGTTTTTCCTCTTCAAAATTACCTTGGCTATTCCTGCCCTTTCGCTCCTCTATCTGAACTTTAGAATCAGTGCGTCCAACTTTCATGAAAAACCTGTTTGGCTTTTCATTGGAACTGCATTTAATTTAAGAACTAATTTGAGAAAGATAACATCTTAATGATGCCGGTCTTTCGTTCTTTGTGATCTTGGCCTTGCTCTTTCTTCAGTCTGGTCTTCTTTGGCATCTGTCTGAATGCTAAACAGGGGATAGGTACAGGATTTGGCAGTTGTTTGGGTCTCACTAAAGGTTTCTGAGTGGAAAGAGTGACATAATGAGAGCCTTGTTTTGATAATATTGGTCTGAAAGTGGTAGCAATTTGATGGGAGACAAGAGATAGAGAAATCGATCAGGACTCTTGCAAAGGTCTAGGGGAACAATAATGGAAGTCTGAATTTTAGTGGCTGCAGTGGAAATGGAGATAAGATAGCTGTGAGAGACTTTCCAAAAATAATGTAATTGCTCTCTTTTGTAAGAAAAAGAGCCAATCAGCCTTCCTGCTTCTCTTCCTAAAGACAGATGAATGAAAAGCTCTGAAAGAAAAAGATGCTAAGACTTGCAGGGGTTACTTTCACCTGAGATAGTGAAAAATGATAATCACTGGAATAAGCCCTTAGAGCATCCTATTCCCTACTGCTTTTTCTTCTTCTTCTTTTCTTTTCTTTTTTTTTTTTTTGAGATGGAATTTCACTCTTGTTGCCCAGGCTGGAGTGCAGTGGTACAATCTCAGCTCACCGTAACCTCTGTCTCCCGGGTTCAAGTGATTCTCCTGCCTCAGCCTCCCGTGTAGCTGGGATTACAGGCGCCTGCGACCACACCTGGCTAATTTTGTGGTTTTAGTAGAGACAGGGTTTCACCATGTTGGTCAGGTTGGTCTTGAACTCCTGACCTCAGGTGATCCACCCACGTCGGCTTCCCAAAATTCTGGGATTACAGGCATGAGCCACCGCGCCCAGCCTCCCTACTGCTTCTTTTCGGAAATTATATTGTTCCCTGAATTCTAGTTCAAATAGACCTCTTCCATGAAGCCAACCCTGATTCTATCAGTTAGAATGAGGATGCCTGACAGATTTTCCTTTGTACGACAATTATGTAGATACTTGTCATTCACATGGGAGCTGGGACCAAGTCTTACGTTTTTATTCCCTACTCTCTGGCACAATTCGTTTTAATACAAGTGAAAGAATACCGAGTAACAATGGATGATCACTCAAGAATAAAAATGGAAACCTTTGTTTATTCTATAAATGACACTGGGTGTTTCTTCTCCCTTTTGGGGAGTGGGGTCTGGACCACTGTGCTATATGAGGCCACTACAAGCGAATTTGGGCAGAATCTTTATGGGTCCTTCTATCCTCAATTCCTTCAAAGACACCTTGTATATTTTGTGACTTCGTCGATTGTTCTATTGTTTTATAATGTTGTTAGTATATGATGACATTTGTGTGTGAGTTCAATAGTTATTTGGTTTAAAGGATTTTTTAGTGTTTTATTATTCTTATAGTGAAATAATGTAAGGTATAAATCACCTACCATATTACTGTATGCAATTTGTAGAATGAAAGATAGATACCTAACAATTCAAAAATTAAAAACAGAATACAATCATAAATAAAAGTGTATCCTGTCTACCATGTAAATAGCTGTAATAGGTTTCTGTCCCATGGGTGCTCAGACTTCGCCTGTGAGTTAATGAAAAACTAAGAATATATTATTAAGGTTCTTAAGTGTGGTTCAACTCACATTGTTCTCAGTGAGAAAGGCTGATTTATGGAGGCTTTCTATGTGTGTGCGTGTGTTATGTGTGTGTTTCCTATTGAAGTTATATTCCCAGGTTTGTTTCTTATATTCTTGTCTCATATTTTGAGACAAAATATGTCTCATATTTAATTCATCTCATATTTAAATGACATTGACACATTGTCATTTCCACATTGGATACAGAGAGTACTTTAGTTTCTTTAATTTGACACACTCAGTTCACAATTGTTGCCTGCATTTGTTATCACTTTGCCATTCTAAAGCCCAGCAGACACTATCCAAATGAATATGAATGCATTATCTGGAGAGAGCTCTGGTTCTTGCCTTGTGCTTCTTATACTCTGAGAGGTTGCCATGGCCCATATTCAAAGCCCCTGATGAGGCACATATTATAATTCTCCATTCCACATGACCCTCAACCCTCATCATAGCTGATTGGATGAGGGATGGGTGCTTGCCTGAAAGACAAGCCAATCTCTAAGTGGCTTAACAGAATATGAAATGGCCTTTTCTGAGATGGATGGGTTCCCCAGAAGCAGGTACTGGGATGAAGATTTGTATAAACAGGCCCTGGTGAAAATAAATCTGCAAATAAAATCCAGGGAGTTTGTCTTGTTGCCACAGGACTCTTGAGGTAGGACATATTCCCAGAAAACCACTAGTAGGGTAGTGGGGAACATGCAACAGGAAAGAAAAGTAAGACAAACAAGGGTGGAATCAAGCAAAGTGCTGTGGAAGGTAACTGTCTCAATTCCACAGGGAGTGGGTCTGGAGATGCAGGGGTCACATCATAGACAGTTCCACCAGGGCTAAGGGAGCTGGGGTATTTACACTTCTATACTTGTCAATCATTGGCTAATGCTGAACCTGGGGGGATATGCATTCCCAGGCACTGTCTGCTATCTCTGCATGCAGAAAAAGCTGCCTCACGCAGTCTGAGGGCAGCCCTCTGACAAAGAGATGCAGGTGCTGGTTGTTGGGAGTAAAAGCACGCTGGAAGAGAAGTACACAAAGAGTACAGCCATCAGAGGGGATCTGCATGGAGCCTTGTCATCAGGTTCTATAGGCCCAGTATGAGAGGCTTCTCAGCAGAGACTACTGTGATTATTGGAACTAATCAAATCCTCTCTTTTAGGGATTTTGGGTATGAGCTACACATTTAGCAAGAATTAATAAAGCAGCAGCATCTAGGAGCACGAAGAAACTCAAGGAGTTAAAAAGAATAGAAGCAAAAGTGTACTGTTATGCGTGCGTGGGTGTGCCCTGGTTTCGCTCAGCTGCACTCTTTAATTCCCCTTGGGCAGTGGTCTTTCATTACTCTATCACTGCCTTTTGTAATGACAGAATGTCTTATATATAAAGTTAGGACAGCAGGCATGACTCCCCCAAAGAACCAGGTGGTCAAATCCTTGGGTTCAACTACTTTATTATTCCACTTCCTTCTGTTTCTTCCTTACTTGTCTAAGTCAGGTGAGGTATAGATCATCACTGAACTCAACCTTCTGTGATTTTTCAGTATGAGTTATGGATGTCTCGGTAGAATTAGTCTAGAAATTGAAGGTGCTTGTAACACTTCTCTACCTCACTGGAAGGGCCAGCTTCATGGTGGGTAGTAAGCAGTTGCCTACAAACTGTGTGAATTGGTGCCAAGGCTTGTACTATAAGTACTTCAACTTCTGGTCTTTTACCCAGCCCCCAGCTTCTCATTTATTATGTTCATGCAAATGTTTCCTGTAAATGACCCATATCAGTTAATAATCTAAGTTCATGTGCTCATGTATGATGATACAGTTAAAAATTGCAAAACTATGGTTCCACAGAACAATTATTTTTTATAATCTAGAGTAACCCTCAAATCTGTCTTAGTAGTGACTTGCCAGAGAGAGAACTTCAAGTAGATAAACACTAAATTAGTGCAAGGACTACCCACTTTGTGATATTGAGGTGAGCATTTTTTCTGCCCAGGCCTAGTAACTTTATCTATGTGTCTGACATTTTAAGAAAATGCATGAGTAAGACTTCATGTATCCTTTCATGTAGATAATGGTCAGGTCCAGATGAGATTGGGGAAGGGAACGGTGATTTACAATGCCAGTACAGCATGTGAAAACAAAAACAAAAACAAAACAACACAATTAACCTTGAGGCCCAGTACACATGGACCTTCAGCATGGCAGATAATCTAGCTCCTTCTAAAACCAAGTAGCTGTATCCACATCACTGCACACACCTTACCTGCACCAAGATTTCAACTTCCAGTTGTAATAGTATCTGGGAGCTCCCAGGAGTAATGATGATATGACTACATTACATTTTTTTAAAAAGCGACAACATTCATTAGCATTTTTTGAGCACCTACTCTATGTCTTGCTTTTCTTATATATAAATTTGGACTAATAGTAATATTCACTTCATAAAGTTATTGTGAGAATTAAATGAAGGAGGCATTTAGATCAGAATCTGAAACATAGTTCTGGTGTGTAATAACTGATATTTATTATTATTTTTAGCTATTAAGGTTAGTATTGGAGCGAGAAGAAATAGACAAGATATCTCCCTATCTTCAAGTAGCTCTGAGGCTAATGGAAAATGAGATATATGAAGGAGCATTTATGATTTGATAGGATTTAGTGCAACAAAAGAGACATATTGAAGTTAGGGTCACAGTTTAAGGGAGGGACTGGCTAATTTTTCTTGAGTATGTCATGGCAGATTTTCCAGAATGGAAGGCCATGGGGTAGCACATTGACACTGGGAACTTGGGAAGGTTGGCATATGGGGTAGTTGCATTAACTGAATATGTAGCGTCATGGAGATATGACACAGTGTAGTGCTCTTGGGATCTGTGAGTGGATGGATACCTAGCAGTGGAGCAAGGTCTGCCTGTACAGTAACATCCAAAGGTGATACTGGATGGTAAGGTGGAGCCATGTCAAGAAAGGTCCTGTGTGCAACATTAGGGGGCTTCGTCCTCATCCTCTGTACACTGCAGATCATTGAAGGGTTTTGACCTCCCCCACCCAAAAAGATATAATCAGATGTAAAACTTAAAAAGATTACACAAAAACTCTGGCAGTTGTGGATACCTTTAAAGTTGATAAGACTGGAAGAACTATTAGGAAAGTCCAGGCAAGAGATGATGTTGAGAGAGTTAACTCTCTCAGTATCAATGGGATATAGGTGAGATAAGAGATAAGAGAAATCTTAGTAGGATATAGGCTATAATAAGCTGCTATTGAAAAGGTTAGAGATATGACTGATATTTAAGGTACAATAAGACCCTCCCGATTATTCTAAAGAAACTTCTCATTTTAATGATGATCAATCCATGTACAATTGAGACTCCTTACATTTCTCTTCAAATTGTATACTGTGCTCTTGGGTTTCATTGCACTTTCCAACTACACTTGTCTCCATTTATATTGTAAAAATTTGAAGAGGAGAATAAAGTCAGCAATCCCTTGATGATCATGGTAGCTTAGCTTGTATTTGCCATAGTTTATTGTCCATGAAAGGTGTCAGAATGAAGAATTTAGAAATACTGTCAAGTTAAAAATCGAGAATTCTAGAAGTATAAAAGAAAAAATGGGATGGTAATGAGAATATGTAAGGAGTATACTGATATATGTTAGTGAATTGCTCTATTAGAGTATCAGCACTATTTGGAAAGTCGTCAACGTCATCTCATATTTAAACTATTAAGTGCATGTTTAAACCGTGCAAATCTCTTGCATTCATTTCATGGCTAATCAATCCAGTCTGAAATAGTTTGCCAAACAGTAATGGGATTTTCTCTAACAGCCAGATACTTAAGTCACTAGACACCAAATTATGGGATAAAAACAATCAATTCAGCATCCCAGGTAATTATGGGCTTAAAACAATATTGTGTTGAGCCCTGGCACATACCCGCTCATAGCAGATGTCTTTGTTTTGGACCATTTTGATTATCTTGGTAACTCTAGCATGATGAATTAACGATGCAAATTATTTTTTCATTTTAATTTTGCATTGTAGATGGAGCTATTGGCCTTTATTATAACTTATTTTCTGTTTCAGCCAAGGTCTAAATTAGAGCAGCACCAGAGGAGAAGGAGAGCAGGTGACATATTCTAGAGCTATTGGAAGGTATAATATCCAGAAGTATAAATGGCTGTTGGGAGGATGCATTCCATGCTTCTGAAGTGGCCAACTGGTAAATGATGGTGCCATTTGCTATGATGAGGGACTCAGGAGAGGGGGAAGATTTAAAGGAAGGTACATTTATTTTTCAGATTTGAGGAATTTTAGATATACACTGAATGAATACAGTAAAAATTCACTAATCCCTTCAGTCTGGAACGCAGGAGAGAGCTATGTTGGAGACAGAGATTTGAGTATTATCAGTGCACAGAAGTAGATAAGTTCTAGGAGTGTCTAAACAATGAAGAATCTGGGGAATACTAACATGTCAGGAAAAGAGATAGGACGAGGCGGCAAGAAGGCAGCCAAGAAGAAAACACTGGAGTGGATAAAGAAACCATGAGGAGAATTACAATTTGAAAGGTTTGGAGACCATTGATTTAATGGCCGACTTAATTGGTTTGATGGTCTCCAAACCTTTTAAATTGATACCCAATCAATAAAGTTTTTTTTGAGAAAATTCCATATATGTATACTTACAAATTATATATATATTTTAATCCACATAATAACTATTAGTAAAATTCAATTTCTTACAAAGTTAGACATAAACTAAATATATCTTTTCTACTGTAAAATGCTTATTTTCCCAATTTTATTGTCTGTCCATAAGGGAATGGTGATGATGTTGTATCTCTGCATACATGAACTTAGTCGCAATGAATCATAGTGTCATTATTTGTAAGTTTAAATAAATTTATAAGTTTAAATACATCTAAAATAATTCTTGTAATAAATATTAACTAAACTTGTAAATGACAGAGGAAACTGTTTCATTTAATTAGCAGTGTTTTTCCTTCTTAGAGATTGGTAAAGTAATGGCACATCTTACAATCAGTAGAAATTGTTTTCTTCCCACACCCCAGTGGATCATCTATTGTGCCTCACTTTAAGGACTGGATTTAGGCCGGGTGTGGTGGCTCACATCTGTAATCCCAGCACTTTGGAAGGCCAAGGCAAGCAGATCACCTGAGGTCAGGAATTTGAGATCAGCCTGGCTGACATGGTGAAACCCCGTCTCTATTAAAAATAATACGAAAATTAGCCGGGTGCTTTGGCGGTCACCTGTAATCCCAGGTACTCAGGAAGCTGAGGCAGGAGAATTGCTTGAACCCGAGAGGCAGAGGTTGCAGTGAACCGAGATCCCGCCACTGCACTCCAGCCTGGGTGACAGAGTGAGACTACATCTCAAAAAAAAAAAAAAAAAAAAAAGACTGGTTTTAAGAGGGAGGAGTCAACAGTATGTAACATCTTGAAGAAACTAAATAAAATATTGTCTTAAAAATGGAAAAACATTAATAAACTTTAGCAACTAGAAGATCACTGGAGGCCTTCATGGGGGCAGTATCAACAGTAGAAGAGGAACAACCAGGTTGTAGAGGTTCAAGGAATAAATAGTAGCAGGTTACATTGAATGTATACTTACCACATTCCAGACACTGTGCTTAGGACTTTGCATACAACACTGAGAAGTTATGATTATCCCTAATTTAAGATAATAATTAGAGACTTGCAAAGTCTAAGTCACTTGTACTAGGTCATAAAGCTAAGTAAGTGATCCTAGCAGAATTTGAACCCACGTTGACCGTCTCAAAAACTGAGCTCTTAAATAATATGCTCTAAGGTCTCCCAGCGTGAGGTTAGTGGAGACAGTGACTGAGTGTAGACAATGACTCTTCTGAGTAGCCAGGAAACCAGGTAGCTTGCCTATGGGTAAGAGCAGGAAAAAAGGGAAATGGGAACTCATAGAGTTAAGGGAATTTCCCCTCATTCCCTCCTCCCGTCTTTCTTAAAAGACGTGCATGAATTGAGCATTGTTATACAGTGAAGGAACTGAGGCAGGAAAGAGAGAGCATTTGAGGCAATTCTGCAAGAGAGGTGATAACTGATAGGAAGATTGCCAATGATCTATAGCACAGATGGGAAATTCAGCCTTAAGCAGGAGAAGGCTGCCTCCTCCACCACAAGGAGGAAAGTGGTAAGACTGGAAACTGTACAGAGAAGTATGTAGGTTTTACGTGCAGGGGAGGAAGGGAACACATGGAAGAGTTCAAGTGCAGGTTACTTATTTTCCCTGTGGAGTAGGAGACAAGGCCATTGCTTAGAGAGTGTGCAGGCTGGGGAGGAGACGGGATAGTCAGACTTGATAGGTATATTACTAAACTTGAAACAGTAGCTTTGGGGAATGAGAACTGTAGCTTACTTGGGACTGGTTAGAAGCTATAAACTACGAATGACACCAACCTTCATGGTATAGGATTTTTTTCCCCCAATGATGCCTGCCAGCTTGTACCTAAGAACCAAACAGGTAGATTGAAACAATGTTAGGATGTTATGCAGCATAGAGAAGCAACTGTTAGAAGAAAAGGAGGCAAGGGAGTTGAAGACTGCAAGAAAGGTGCAAGGAGCTGATGGACTAGAGAAAATTGGGGTATCGATGGTCTGGAAGCCTCAATGAAATTACTGGTTTGGCAGATGTAGGGGGAGTAGGAGAGTGAGGAAGCTTAAAGAAGAGAAGAGAGTTGAATCCAGGCATTTTTGCATGTCCCCCACCCCACACCTTGGAAGGTTATCTCCCATTCTCCCGGTGACCATCCTTCTAAACTCTTCCTTTTATGGCAGAACTGGAAATTGGAAAGCTACATTTCCCAGACTCCCTTTGTCAGTGGAGTTTCAGTTTAGTATCTACTGACTGGGGGACACTTGTATGAGATTTGCAAGGTAATAAAGGAGAAGTCATTTTTCTCCAGCTGCAGCTAGAGGCAAGCTCATCAGCATTGGCAGATGGCAGACATCTGGGAAGACCTCCCTCAGATTTCCAGGCGTGCTCCTGAGAATCACTTTGGTGCTGCAGAGCTGAGATCCTCAGTAGTAGTTTCTGCAACCCATGCAACTCTAAATTTCTTGAATTGCAACAGTGGTTTCTCAGATCTTTGCTCCCTTGGACCTTCCAGACTGTATAATCTTCTAATTTTCCATATTAAATATGTTTTACTTGACATATTTAGAGAGCTGTTTCCCTAATATAACCTTGGCTAATATATCCTCCCAATTTTTCAGTTAAGCTGGATCATGAGCTTTTCCATGATCACATTCATCAGTCAGGATGATCGCATTTCTATCAGTCAGTATTTTTAGTTGCCAGCAACAGAAAATAAATACAGCTAACTGAAAAAGAAAAGAAATTTAATGAAAGGATTTCAGAAAGCTTGCAGAATTGCTGGAAAGGGTGGAGAACCAGGCAGTGAGAATGAATCTAGGGAAAGTGGGACACAAGCAAAATCATGCCATAGAACCAGGGCAGCAACTGCCCCTGTTGAACTCAGAGGCTGCGCGTCCCTATTTTTCTTTTTTTCAAGACAGAGTCTCACTCTGTTGCCCAGGCTGGAGTACAGTGGTGCTACCTCAGCTAACGGCAACCTCCGCCTCCTGGGTTCAAGCAATTCTCCTGCCTCAGCCTCCCAAGTAGCTGGGCTTACGGGTACATGCCACCACGCCCAGCTGATTTT
Organism: Theropithecus gelada; assembly: GCF_003255815.1. Classification (NCBI taxonomy): domain Eukaryota; kingdom Metazoa; phylum Chordata; class Mammalia; order Primates; family Cercopithecidae; genus Theropithecus; species Theropithecus gelada. The sequence continues at coordinate 36,237,684 of NC_037680.1, forward strand.
TGTATTTTTTTAGTAGAGATGAGGTTTCACCATGTTGGCCAGGCTGGTCTTGAACTCCTGACCTCTTGATCTGCCCGCCTCGGCCTCCCAAAGTGTTGGGATTACAGGTGTGAGCCACCGCGCCGGCCCCTGAGTGTCCCTCATTGAGAAAGCCAAGCTGTGCCCCTGTGCCCTAGACTTAAAGATGACAGGGAAAGTGAGCATCTGATCTTTCAGCTTTTAGAGTCATAGCTGTGACTCATAAGATGGGGAACCTCAAACAAGAGATTCAAATGCTGGGAAGCCTCACAACTGGTAAATGTCTACTCTGACATCCAGTTTGTATACGTGTGTGTGTCTCTGTGTGTGCGTCATAGTTTGTACCTTTTGTTTTCTTTGCCAAACCCTCCAAATGCTCATTGTCCCCACTAAGTCTCCTTATCCTTTAAGATTCCGCTTCCTCCCTGAAACCTTCCCAGCTGGAAGTGTCTGCCTCCTGCTCTGAACTCCCAATGCAATTTTTATTATTTGACCTTATTAAATCCTCACTTGATTTGTATTGATATTTGCATTAAAAATATTAAGTTCTAGCATATTTAAGGTTCAACGAACATTAAAGGTCATCTACTCCGATGCCTGGTAGCTCATCAGCTCATTGAAGCCATGACCTGTCTTCTCCATGTTTGAACACCCCACAGTTGTGGGAGTAACACTTGCTTATGATAAACACCTTTAAATATTAGCTTGTATTAAAGGAGCCCCTCCAGGATTTGCTTGTCCTCATTTCCCTGTCTGTTCCCGACACTTCCCTCCACCACCACCCCCTTCTCCTTACTCTCACAACCACTTATTGTAACCCAGACAGTCCTTTCTACCGATAACAACTCTTTCAACCAATTGCCAATTGGGAAATTTTTAGATCTACCTGGAAGCCCCGCCACCCTGCTTTGAGTTGTCCTACCCTCCAGATAGAACCAATGTGAATCTTACATGTATTAATTGATGTATTATGTCTCCCTACAGTGAACAAAAGCAAGTTGTGCACCGACCACCTTGGGCATGTCATCCGGCTCTTCTGAAGGCTGTGTCACAGATGCGTCCTTAACCTTGGCGAAATAAACTTTCTAAATTGATTGAGACCTGTCTCAGATATTTCGGGGTTCCCACCTTCCTCACTGCTTTATTGAACAGTGGTCACTTTCTGCTGCTCGGCCTCTGCTTCCTAGCCTGTTTGGGAAAATCATCGGGGTTAGGGCTGTGAGGCAGGCAGGACCCGGGGGAAGGTAGTAGGGGCCATTTCCCTCCCACTCCCCTTCGCTTCCTCCCTGCTGGAGAGCTGGCATGTGACCTGCGGCCTGTCAGTCAGAGGTTTCAGCCTGAACAGTCAGAAATCATTTCTGGAGGTGGAAGCAGCGCTGTCTCAGGGCCGAGAGTGCAGCATCAGCCCTGGCGAGCTCCTCCTGCAGGCAGCATCGTGGTGGCATTCGCACCAAAGGCTCCTGTGGCCGGCGTGGGCTTGTAGCAGCTCTGGGCTGCCTGCCTCACTTGGTTGCCTCTTGTTTTCTGAGCCTGGTTCTCCAGCTCTGGCTCTGTGTGAGCAAGACCATATCCCATCAGTAAATCCTGTTTCAGCTTAGATGAGCCAGAGTTGGGTGTTCTGTGATTTGCTCCTAAGATCCCTGGCTGGCACATTTTCTTCCTCCATCTCCTAAATGAGAGTATTCCCAGTGGTTCTTTTCCTGGCTCTTTTTTTCCCACCATCCACACTCTTTTAGCCAGAAAGTTAATCTATTTTCTGGGTATCAGTTATCACCTTTGCACCAATTTCCCCCAAATCTTTTCCCAGGTTCCACCTTTCTCCCGAGCGCTGGTTTAATCTCACATTTCCAATGCACTTCCCATGCATGTCCTCTGATGCATGAAAATCAACAAGACTAAAACTCATACTCACCAGTTTTCATCTTGCTGATACACCTACTTCTCCTCCAAGTTTCTGTCTTCCTTGCTGGACACCCAGACTTTAAATTTTTAAAATCTACTCTGCCTTTTACATCCCCAAACAAACAGTACCAAGTTTTATGTTTTCCTGCCCAGTAACTCTTACATTCTTCTTTTCTCATGTACTGTCACTACTTTGTTCTTGCCTGAACAATTGCAGTATGCTCTTCTCTGAGCGCCTGCTTCTAGCTGTCTGGGTCAACTTGACAACATGTGGTCAGTGTAATTTTCCTAAAACACAGTTCTAGTCATGTCACCCTCCCACCTGCCCCTCCACACACCTTCAACGCCTCAGGCTAAGGTGAAACCCCACCTTTACCTTCCACAACCAAATCCTAAACTATTTCCCCTTTATTTATCTTATATGTAGAATTTTATAAAATACCTTATGATCCCTGATCATGTCCCATACTTTCCCACCTTCATGCCTATATTCAGGGTATTTTCTTTACCTGGAGCGTCTTTCTCTCAGTTCAACCCAAGTCGCAACTCAGGTGCCATCTCCTCCAAAATGTCCTCCTCCTTGTCACCTTGTAAAGAGCTTCCAACCTTTAAAGTGCATATGAATCACTTAAGCATCTTGTTAAAATGCAGATTCTGATTTATAAGTCTCGGTTAAGGTCTGAGAGTCTATTAATACATTTCTAACAAGTTCCTGAGTGATGCCACAGGTCCCTGGACACACCTGCGGTCGTGAGGCCCTAAGGTGAGGCATGCTCTATTATTAAACCACAGGGCAAGACAGCAGGGCAGGAACTATGTGGTATTCACTTACAGTATTCTATAATGTTTACAGTACCCATTTAGCCTCCTCAAACACAGGGGTTGGGCTTCATCCATCATTATTTTTGTTGAATACAGTGACTTGATCAGTTTATCTTAATTGAATATGCTTTTGACATCACTTCCTTTTCTTTCCCACCACATGGTTTTGCTTACTTCTTAGTTTAACTGGATTTCACATGGATAAATATCTGGGAGAAGGAGACGCCCTACACATGATCTACCATAGGTGAGGATGGCCCAACATGTTGAAGATAATGCTAATTTAATTATTGTTATAGCCAGGGTTCTCAGTTGTAAAAAATGGAATGCACTATAGTTCAGGCAGAAAAGTAATTTATGAGAGTATACTCAGTAGCTCACAGGATTGTAGAGAGGGTCAGAGACAACACAGCAAAAGCAAAGCACAGATTATGCGGGAGCACTACATGGCCAGACTTTGTGGACATAGACTCTGCAGCTCACCGTGAACCAGAAGGTAGTCCTGGAAACTTTGCTACTGCTGCTTCTGAAAGCTGTATGTGGCTGCCACCAACCTCGTTAGAATGCATTCTGTATGAGGCCTACTTCTTTACGTTTGTGTTAGTTTTCAGTATGTAACAAATTACCACAAACTTGGTTGCCTAAAACCACAGAAATTTATTCTCTCACAATTCTGAAGGTCAGAAGTCCAAAATCAGGTATCATTGGGTTGAAATCAAGGTGCTGGCAGGGTTGTGCTCTCTCTCTGGAGGCTCTAGAGGAGAACCCATTTCTTCCTTTCCAGCTTCTGGGGTCTACCAGCATTCTTTGGTTTGTGGCTGCATAACCAGAATCTTCAGGGCCAACATCTTCAAATCCCTCTCTGGCCCATCTTTATATGACTTCCTCATTTGCATGCATGTTGAATTTCCCTCTGCCTCCCTCTTTTAAGGATACATGTGATTGCATGTGAGGCCCACTTGGATAATGCAGGATAATTTTCTCATCTCAACATCCTTAACTGAATCGCATCTGCAAAGACTTTACCATATAAGGTAACATTCAGATTCCAGGGATTAGGATCTGATATCTGTAGGGACTACTCTTCAGCCTAGGACAGTGTCATTTGTTTCTGAATCAAAGTCTCACGTGTATAGATCTCATTGGTGGAGCCCATGTCCAATGCCTGCTTCTGAGCTGCAAGGGAGGCTGGGAAGTAGCTTCATGTTAGGAAAGGTGTTCAAAGATGAAAGCAACCAAAATGAATCTCAAATATCAAGTAAAATAGTCTTCAAAGATTCATAAAAATGAAATTCTATGTAATGGACCAGCCAGAATCTTTAAACTGAAAGAAGTTACCTATTGCTGAATGCTTTGGGCACCAAATGTCAAGCCATGCAAGCATTGCTAAGGAAAGACCATCCACCTAGAAAACAATTTTCTTTTACTCTGGGATGGGGGTGGAGGTGGTGGTGGTGAAAACAAAAACAAAAACAAAAACCAAACAAACAAAAAAACCAAAGTAAAAACATGAGAAATGGATTTAGGGTCCTGTTCTTTTTTTGCTCCCAGGAAATATCTGTTCCAGACTCCAGTATGGACAATTCGATTAGATCCTATATTTTGTTAAGAATAACATTTGGTTGTATGTCGTGGTACATCCCATTTCCTATCTGGTCTGAGGCATGTTACGCCTGTGGTGCCCCACATTGTCCAATACATTTATGGCAATAAGGACTTGGGCAATACAATGTGGACAACTTCTGTTTCCTCAACACTCTGATATGTGATTTTCAAACAAACCAAAATGATCCTTCTTGTATCCGTCCCCTTTCCCTGATACATATGTATTTCTCCATGTCAGCAATGAATTTTCCAGCCCCTCTCACCTGTATACCTGGTAAAAATAATGGTGCTAACTCTTGTTTTCCAAGTCAGTCTGTTATAAAAAAATCAGATAATCATTTAGGATCTTGCATGTCTTAATTGTGTTACAGCAATGGTAGGCATCTTACAGGCTGCACCGTGTCCGCATTACTTCTCCATTGTAGGTGTGTGTACGTGTGTATTGACAAGCGGGAGAGAGCCATGTAAAAGATGACTGATATTAGCATTTAGAGCAACTACGTAGATGTCAGTATAAATATATTTTGGGCTCTTATGTATAAATAATCTTCTGAAAACATTGTTTTTATTGTTGACACTTTCCTGCAGGTTTCTGAGACACACTTAAAATTCAATCTGTTCCCTTGAGCATTTTTGTGAATTTGGCAGCATAATAAAAACTTTGTTTTAGAAGGCCTGGAATCAAAGCAAAAAAAAAAAAAAAAAAAAAGTTGTGGAAAAAAATGATTTTTTCTTTAACCTTGGAGGCTTCCTATTTCTTTGTTGAGAGATTTTGTTCGGGAAGGGACTGTAGTAATATGATCTGATTGACAAGGATCCCAGCTTCCCCAAACACTAGCTGAAAATTTGGGGCAAATTCCTGACCCTTTCTGGTGCTCCATTTCTCATTATAAGATGAGAATAATAACCAGGTCACCTTCTTATTTTTCAGCACCAGTTACTTTCCCCTATCTTAGATGTGATTGGCATTTTTAGAAAAGTATATTTTAGTGCTTGTCTCTCCCTTGGGTTCTAGAGTGGTTTTGTGTACATGAAACACTGACAAAATGCCCGTCTTTCTTTTGTCCCTGAATCTCTGATTTGATGCGACCTTTTTGGTGGGGGGAGGAAGGATGGAGGAGAGCTGGAGAGGTTCTGGAAGCTTTACTCTATGAATTAATACTTCTGCTTCAGCATCATGTTGGTATTTGATCAAACGTAAAAAGCTTCAAGCTTTTAATGTCCTGCTGACACCAGTATCAACAAAGCACTGAAGCGGAAGCTTCCTGGCAGCTGATTAGAGGGAAATTTTATTTCACTAGCTTTAAGACTAAGTATACCTTTTAGTAGATCTTTCTCAAGGATAAGCTACCTTGTGTATTATAAATCAAATTCAAGAGATTTAATAAAGAACCCTTGATAATTTGGTAATATATTATCACTGTGTTTTGGAAAGGCGATAAATGACTGCTTTTTATAGTGTAATTTAAAATAATAATATGGATTACAGTTGTGTTCAGTCATGAAAGTATAATTTAGCAGTTTGGGCTTATAATAACTTTTTTTTAGTGTCCACTCTTATTTTAGATCAAGAATGGCTTACTTGGGAATGATTTATTATGCTTGCTCTCAGAGTCTAGTAGGGCTGAACATGTGTTTAATTGGAATTTTATGTTGTTTTGTTGGAAAAGCTTCCCACAAAAATGAAATGGAAAGCTGGGGACAAAAAGATGGCTAAATAGTGAGCCATTCCAATATCAAAAACATGTTCCATGTTTGCAAGCTTACTGTATCAGTAGGGGCTGTCCAGGAAATGGGTGGTTTGCTGGAAGTGGTCACCAGAGAGAGTTTACTAAAGGGACTACTGTATTTATAAAGGTGTGAAAAGGTTAAAGGAAGTAACAAGGGATGATGAACTACCCCTTCCCCCGCCAGCTCCATGCTGCAGAGCGCCTTTACCACCCCAGGCCTGAAGAGGCAGTGTGTTTGCTGTTCCTGGATCTGGAAAACACTGAAGCTATGGAGAGGAGCAGGTGACTGGGCACTGTATCCCCAGTGGAGGAATGTGGCCAGTGCTAGGTTCCAGCAAGGCAAGGAGGGAGCCAAGGGGACCCAAACCTCCAAACTTTCTTAATTTCCATCTTCAAATCTCCTTTCCCGGCCCCACGCTGGGCTGGACCCAACCGAAACTAGAGGGCAAGGACACCAAGGGACATCATCTGAGGCACACAGCAGGGTGAAGAAGGGTGGAGTGTGGCTTTGGAGGAATAGCCAGCATCCATACAGGACTGGAAGTGAGGAAGGGTGAATAAAACTGATGCTAAAAGACTTGGCATTTGTATTTGATATACATGTGATCAATTGGAATCTAAACTCAATGATCTTCTAGTCCTCTTTTTCTACTTTCCAGTTATTACTAGTGAAAAAGACTCTTCTAAAGTTCTTTTTTTAAACCTGTGATTAGGTGACTTGCAGGGCTGTTTGTTTATATTTTTGATCAGGTTGGATGTAAATCACTAGCTTTTCATAAGAATACATCAGTCTCTGGAAACATGAAGCAAAACAGAAGCAACCCAATTCTTGCTACTATCCACGGCCGTAGGAGGAAGTTTGGCCATTCCTAAGATCCATCAGTAAAATCAAATGGGGAACTTTGCATTTAATTGTTTGTCAGGCATTTTGTGTATCCTCTGGGGTTCCTGATTCTCCCTTCTGTACTCCCTTCCTTCAACTCCGCACTTCAGAACTCTCCTTGGGGTTTCTTTCCTATTCCACAGACCTATTTGGGTACCAGTGCATAACTGCAACTATATCTCACCTTCCCAGGTATCTGATTCAGGTGAGAAGCCTCTTTCCCTTTCTCTGATTTTATGGTCTGATAACATAGACTCTTTCATTATCCCTGGTCTACCATGACCCACATTCCTCTTAACCTCCTCCTTTCTTGCAGTGCTCTGGGGTCAGTCACACTGCAAGCCACCCAGATCAGAACTGGGAATCATGAGATTAGTTCTCATGTATTGTCACAAATTAGCCATGTATTACTGGTAAAATCAAAGAATATTTCTAAGTCTTCTGTTGTCATCTGTAAAACTGTGCTTGAAATAGATTTGTGATCTCTCAAATACTACCATGAAATAAGAGAGATGAGAGCTGGCAGAAGTGGCCTAGTTGTCTTCAAAGAAAAGGAAGGCTGTGTGGAGATGGGTTGGAACTTAAAGATCACCATTATGCCCCAGGCATCGTTCCTGGTTTCAAGTCACAGAAACATAACTCTTTTCTGGACCAGGGGATGCCATGCTTTGGCTTATTCAACTAAACACCTGCAAAAGCTGAGGTAGATGTCATAATGCCAATATATGACTGTTCTGCCATCTAAGAAAGCCTGGTGTCCCTGTTGTGGAATCACTGCACCATGACAAGTTCCTCAGGTCTAGACCCCCTTTCTGGTGAGACTGCCCACACCTGTGCACCTCCTATAGCAATGTTCCAGAGCTGCCACTGCCCAAACAAAATCATACATGAGACTGAGGAGGACATCACAATGTCAGTTTATTAATTTACAAGGAGGAATAAAATGTTTAGGAATATACCTAACCAAGGAGGTGAAAGACCTCTACAAGGAAAGCTACAAAACACTGCTGAAAGAAAGCATACATGACACAAATGACTGGGAACACATACCATGTTCATGGATAGGTAGAATTAATATTGTGAAAATGACCATACTGCCAAAAGCAATCTAAAAATTCAATACATTTCCCATCAAAATACTACCATCATTCTTCACAGAACTAGAAAAAAATCCTAAAATTCATATGGAACCAAAAAAGAACCCACAGAGCCAAAGCAAGACTAAGCAAAAACAACAAATCTGGAAGCATCACATTATCTGACTTCAAACTATACTATAAGGCCATAGTCACCAAAACAGCATGGTACTGGTATAAAAATAGTCAAAGGAATAGAGGAACAAAGGAACAAAGGAATAGACCAAAGGAACAGAATAGAGAACTCAGAAATAAAGCCAAATACTTACAGCCAACTGCCTTCTGGTTCTCTATCTCTCCCTCCCCACAGTTCTGATGTCTACAGGGACAAGAACTCACTGTTTCCTAAGTCTGTGAGTCGGGTTTCCAGCTCCTACCAAGCTCTGTATACTAAGAAGATAAAGAGTAAAGTTTAAATAATTTCTTAGAAGTAGGAACTCAAGGAGCTCAAGTTAATTTACAAACCACTGTGCGAAGACAATAATAAAGTTACAGTTTCAGGGCTGGGGGGGCCAGGAGAAAACATTACAAATAGTCCTTTAACAATTTGCAAATTGCTGTATTATATTAAAAATATATTTATTTGAAAAATATCCAGAACATATACATTGAATCTAATATAAATAAGAGACTTAATGGGAGAAACATAAACGCATTTTACATTAATCTTGAAAAATCGATTTCCATTAATAAAGCACAGGAAACAAGCTGAAAATAGCATAGATCAGGGTGTCTTTTTCTTTTTTTGAAGGAAAAAGATGATATTGCTGTTCATAATTACAAAAAATGGACGATAATATCTTAAATGAGTTAACTTTGGTCCATCATGCTTACTTCATGGTGTGAAGAAAACAGCACTTGAATGATTTTTTCCCTTAATTTGTTCTAAATTACAGCAAAGTGCTCTGCAAGAAACAAGTGCTTGTGTTAATTAATTCTGAGTAAAGAAGGTCACAGGTATACGTAGGGCTCATTTTGTGGTTTCAGTTATTGGCATTCTTCTGCAATTAGAATTCATCATTAGGTATTAGAGGCACATGCATAGTTTCACTTTTTTAAATCCAGAATTTCAGATTTAGGCACATTTTAAAATTTTTCTCTAAAAATATTCTGACCCCAAGCTAAAAACTTGCTTTCTAACTCAAAAAATACTAAAGAAAGCTGTTTTATCTAACATTTCTTACAATTTAATACATATTACTTATCTTGTTAAGGCTTTGTCTACTTCTGACAGAATTAATCAGTCTCCTCTCCTTTTTTTTTCTGATTCTTTTCCTCTTGATATTATTTATGTCACCTTGCATTGCACTTATCATTTACATATTCCTCTCCCCGAGACTGAGTTCCATGAGGGGAGAGATGGGGTGTTATTGGTATTTATAGCCTCTGAGCACATGACACTCTCTGGGCCACAATAGGCTCTAAATAAATGTTTACTGATCAGAATTGTTTATTAATATATTTTAAGTGCTGCCCATATACATTAACATAACAGTGCTTGCTAAGATACGTTAAAGTATGTAAGACTTCCCCATTTAGGTTTTCACTTTCTAAATCAGGGGTTGGCAAACTTCCTGTAAAGGTCCAGAAAGTAAGTATTTTAGGCTTTGCAGGCCATTCGGTCTCTGTTGCAACCACTCAGCTCTGTCACGGAAGCATGAAAGCAGTCATGCACAGTATGTGAGCGAATGCGGAATGGCAGTGTCCCAGTAACCTTATTTCCAAAATGGGCTGCAGGCTGGATTTGGCCCTGCCAACTCCTGCTCTAAATCCTCATTTTGAAAGGTGGGGAAAGAGGTAATAAATAGTCCAGGCATGTATCTTGGTAATCACTACAGTCAAAGTTTCTAATAAACGTTGGCAATAAGAATCATGATGTACATGCCATTTTGGAAATGTCTCCCAATTTTTCTTCTCTAAGAACAAAATGGAAATGAAGTGAGTTTTTCCCTGCCGTACCCTATTAATACTAAGGCATAAGGTTGTAGGGGATAAGCAGGAGTATGAGAATTAGAAGTACTGATAAGACAGGGAAGTGACACAAAAGAAGAATGCAGAGAAAAGAGAGCAGATGGAAGTCAGTGTGGCCTGCAGCAAGATGTGTCTGGGTCCTAATCCTACAGCGGATGGTGTGTTAGGTAGGTTGGAGACACACAGGGTTTTGCACTGCTTCTCATCTGAGACAAGAGAGAAAAAACGTCATATAGCAGTGGTCCTCAAACTTTTTGGCTAGCATACAAAATTGCTAAAATAATTGCGAAAGAAGGCATTTCGCTTCACGAATTTCTAAGTTGACAGCCAAAATTTTTTATAATTAGGATGCAATTTTCAGAATATTATAAATAATGACATGTAAAAATAAAAGTGCCTTATCTCCCCTTTAATATAGCCAATGGAATAATATCATAGCAAAATGTTAACTTTGTATATTGAAATGATTTTAGGTTTACAGAAAAATTGCCAACTTAGTCCAGAGAGTTCCTGTGCAGACTCCCTCAGCTTCTGCTAACGGTACATCTCACAAAACCATGGTATAATCATCAAAACAAAGAAACTAATACTGGTACAATACTATTAATTAAGCCACAGACTTTATTTTACTTTCCCATTTTCCCATAAAGTCCATTTTCTGTTCCAGGATCCAGTTTAGGATTTCAACTTGCATGTAGTTGTCATGTCTCTTTAGTGTCCTCCAATCCTTGACATTTCCTCAATCTTTCCTTTCTTTCATGACCTGGACACTTTTGAAGTGATCATTTATCTTGTGGAATGTCCCTCAACTTGGATTTGTCTAATGTTTTTTCATGATTAAGTTGAGATTACGCATTTTGGGGAGGATACCAAAGAAGTCATGTGCCCTCCTCAGTGCCATACCAGGGGGTACATGATGCTGATGTGGCTTATTACTGCTTCTGTTAACCTTGATTCCTCGATTAAAGAAGTTTCTTTACTGTAAAGTTACTACTTTCCCTTTGTAATTAGTGATTATTTTGGGGGGAATACTGTAAGGTTATGCAAATATTCTGTTTCTCCTCAAACATTCACCCCCTAACTTTTGCACCAACTTGTAGGTCTTGCCAACAACAATTATTATTGTTGTGTTTTCCTGATAGTGATTTTTGTTTCTCCCATTTCTTCTACATTTATTAATTGGAATTTGCTGGGGAGAAGAACTGTGTCTTCTTTTCATTCTTTCATTCACTCATTCAGTTGTTTACATCAGTATGGACACACAGATATGTATTGTATGGGTTATAATCCAATATTATCGTTTTTTATTTTTTGCTCAAATTGTTCCAACATTTCCACTGGAGAGCTCCTTCAGGTTGGTTCCTGTGCCCTTTGGACATGCCCCATCTTTCTGTGAGCACCTCCTTATTTTCTGCCGTCACAAGATATTCCAGTTTCATCTTGTGTTTTCCTGCCTTAGACCTGCAATCAACTACTTTCTCAAGAAGCCTAAGTTCCTTTGACTGGAGATACTACAACAATTTGAGTTCTATCATAATCTATTTAAAAATAGAAATACACAGCAGTCAGAGATATTACTTTCTTTTAATCTTGTATTTCCATTCCAACTCCCCCCCAGAATTTTATCCTAATGAAATATACTTTTATTTGTGAAATATTTTATTCATTACCTTATCATATTTTCCTGCAGTAAAAATGTGTATATAAATTAAAATTATTTTTTAAGAAGTCCCTGTGAACATAGGCTCTAAGTATTATACACTTTCTTCTACATTGAGTTGTCATTTCAATTATTGTTAGTATACAATTGATCAGAACAAAATAAATATGTTACAAAGATTAAAATAAGATCAGTATATGTCCAACTAAAATGATAGCAAATGGATCTCTTAATGAAATGGATGTATCACAGATAAAAATTAATTAGTATTAGTTAAAAATTGCTAGTATAAATCAAGCTTCAGCATCAATTCCGTTCTCTCTTTCCTTTTTTTGTAGGTATACATGCTGAGAAACTCTGGTAGAAATTGCTGGTGCTAACTGTAGTCAGTTATCCTCTTTTTCCTGAGCACACAAAGCAGAAGACTTCCTGGACTTCCTTTCAGTTAGCTTAGGTCATGTGACTAGTTCCAGCCAATGACACACGAGTGGAAGTGCCAAGTGTTTCTTCCTGAACCTGGGAACTTAACAGTTCTCTAGTGCCAAAGCAGCACTGGAAGCCTCATGTTCTGGAGGTAGGACACAGCCTGGACCTGTGAGCTACTGCTTGGAGGCAAGCGTCCTGACCATAGCAGGCTTCGCATGATCAATAAATTAACTTCTGAGTTTTGTTTTTAACCACTGGTATTGCAGGGTTTGTTTCCACAGCATACTCTAACTTATCTTAACATGGAAACTTTGTTCATATTAAATAGGTAGATGGGAATAAAAGGAGGTTTGTTATAACAATATCCCTCTATTATTTGAATTCCTTTCTCATAGGTGCCAAAAAAAATCAGTGATTCTACATTAAAAAATTTTTCTATCATCTATCAACTAACTGTTTGATTATGTCTTCCTTCAGTTTTTTGTAACACAAAGAACTGGAAGCACCCTACTTGCAAAATGATTTGTTACCCAGTCATTAGAATGATTCATGTCAATTTCCTACAAGTAAAATTAAAAGGCTTTACTAAGACCCTTCAAGTAACTGTTCATTATGCCTGTTACTCTTTCACTTACAGGCACCTTGCTTTACCTAATATACAAATGAAGGCTGGGAAAAGTAAAATATCAATTCATTATAGTTCGGTCAATACTATTTTCTATTAAAATGCCTTTATCATATTACAAGCTTTAATCAGAACACAAGAGCAGCAGATTTAGTTCATTCAATTAACACAAAATGTTCATCATGAAACTTAATGGGTAAAGTCAATCCTTGTTGTCAAACCAATGAGCCAAACAAAAAAAAAGTTCAGAAAAGGTCTGAATTCATTTTTCAGTTCAAAGAAGCTTGTTAATACTGATCCTCACAACTCACATAGAAATCTAAGATAAATCAAACCTTGGGACTTTCTTCTGGATAACATAATATGTTAGGTTCTTAGCAACACACACTTCACTTTGCTTTCACCAGACTTTTTCTATAGCCTGTTCTCTGACAATATTCGGTAACAGATGAGATAAATTCTCAAATGAAGGTGGTTAGCACTCCAGCTGTTCCACTGTATAATACATATTAATTCAGAATATGAACATGGGGCAAAATAACTCATTTCTAAGTCATTGCTTCAACTTTAACAGAAAAATGTTCTAACACAGAAAAAGACATGAGGATCTACAGAATGAGTTTATGATTTCTTTATTAAAAGAAGCTTCACTGACATCAATACTTTGAATATTTTTCTTTGGAGCCATGGAGGATTTTCCCATAGTAAGATCTGAAATGAAAGCCATTTCTTTTTATTTTTAAAGGTAGAGAAAGGCATTTGTGTAAAGAGAGGTGGGAAAGAAGAACCAGGGGTGCTCTCAGGCAAATCAGTTATAAGAAAAAATATACATGAAGTTTCTGGAAATTAAGTTTCTTAAAATACCCATGCTCCTGTATTCCTAAGGCATGTGTCCCCAGTTCGAAGACTGTTGACTTAAGAGGATGTATTTCAACAGCCTGTGGAAGCTCCATAATGAATCAAAGATGGGTCTCAAGTTAACATCCTCTGTCAGCCACAGATCGGAGGCCCATGGAGGACTCCAGGCCTTAGGAGACAGAGGGCTGGCTATATAGGAGGAGCATGGACCCATGAATGACTGAATAGAGCAAAGTCCTCTTGCCAGCCCATGGAGGTGTGGGTGAGAAATAAACCTTTGCTGTGTTAATCCACCAAGACTGTGGGATTGTTTGCTAGGGCATTTTGCCTTTCTGTACTGAAAGAGTAGCTAATGGTAGCTAATAGGATCTCACCACTGCAGGGGTGAAGTGACTGCCTTGTAGCCAAGAACTGCAGTGTCCAGATAGGGAATTCAACAGGAGACACAGTCACTTCTCAAGAGATAAGACAGCACCAGGGACAGCCAGAATGAGGCCAAATCAAAGAGAACAGACTACAGATTGCAGCAACTGCAGACTTAACAGCAGGTGCCAGCAGAATTCCCAAGAGTGAGGCCAGACAGCTATTCTCAGTGGACATCAGCTAACATACATCCACCGTAAGTTATCACCTTCTCCCCTCAACACTATCAGGACACAGCAAGTTCTCATATATCCAACCACCATTTTGAAAAGAGTAAAGAAACTCCAAAAGACAATGTTTAAGTGAACATTCAGTAAACATTTAAACCTGAAAGAAGACTGTTGTAATTGTAAGAGCCCAAGATACTGTTAAACGGAAAAACCCAAGAATTTCCATTACTCAGAGTCTATAAAGATGCTCAAATTAGTTATAGAAAATAATTGACTTTTGAAAGGGCACATTAACTATGTGTGAATTTGTGATCCTGCTGTTTTTTTGGCATAAATGTAAGGAGTACAAGTGTAATTTTGTTACATAAATACAGTATGTAGTGGTAAAGTCTGGTGTAACCATCACCAAAATAGTGTATAATATACCCATTACCTGCTACTTTTTTTTTTCTTTTCATCTTATAGCTACAAAATCTAGTTCAGATTAAAAATACACATGAGGCTGGGTGCGGCGGCTCATGCCTGTAATCCCAGCACTTCGGGAGACTGGGGTGGGTGGATCACGAGGTCAGGAGATTGAGACCATCCTGGCCAACATGGTGAAACCCTGTCTTTACTAAAAATACAAAAATTAGCTAGGCGTGGTGGTGTGCGCCGGTAATCCCAGCTACTCAGGAGGCTGAGGCAGGAAACTCACTTGAACCAGGCAGTCGAAGGTTGCAGTGAGCTGAGATCACGCCACTGTACTCCTGCGTGGCAACAGAGCGAGACTCCATAAAAAAAAAAAAAAGTGAAAAAAAATTTCAAAAAAATTGCATATATATAAGTGTAGCAGAATACTTCAGTGCTATTTCTGCAAATTCAGTAATGGCAAGAAGTGTGTGATCTGTCCATGGGTCCAGATTCTCCGGAGGTGTTGTTCAATACTAAACACCAAAGCATGGATCATTGACAAGCAATACTGCTTATTTCTGCAAAGTCACTTTCCGAATGGTGTGTTTTGTCAAATTACTATGTGTGACTATATACCCTGACAGGAAGGCTGGTTGATTAGCAGTTTTTACAAGTCTATTGAAAAGAACAGAACTTTAATTCCACTCAAAAGATTGTTAAATTGGGCTTTTATACCATCTGGTGAGTTCAAGCCAATTATTCTTTTGAGTCATAAATACGCAACTGCCACATCATATAACATCTTTTAAAAAATGAAGTCCCAATACTTAAAAAATTATGGAAGTAGACTGTCTTAGTGTGTAAATTATTATAACAGTAGCGAAGAGCTGCTTTTGGAAGCTGGGTTAACTGTTGCAGGCCACAAGGATTCCATTCTTAGTGGTACGCTCTTCAAATTGTATTTCTAATGATGATGGTTTGCCTCCTAGAAATTCATTCATACTTTCTCTCAGAGCTCCCCCTTGTGACTAGTGGCCACTGGTTTTGAGGCAGTTGGTTGTAATAATTAAAATGCACACTCTCAGGGAGGCCCTGAGAGCCCGCAGTTTCTCTCTATCATGGAACTTTACTTCATTTTCATAACCACTTGCTATTTTCTGCATATGCATTTCTTTACTGAGTTACTGTCAGTTTTCCCTCATTAGAAAATAAGTGCCATGAAAAGATAGCCCTTACCCCAAGTTGCTCACCTTAGCATCTCTGTTTCTAGAACAGCACTTTTTTTGAGTTGGGGTCTCATTCAGTTGCCCAGGCTGGAGTGCAGTGGAGCAACCATAACTCACTGCAGCCTGCAACTTCTGGGCTCAGTTTATCCTCTTCCCTTAGCCTCCCAAGTAGCTGGGACTACAGGTGCATGCCACCATGCCCATTACACTTTTTTCTTGATAAAATCCAATAAACAGTTATGTAATGAGTACATTTTTAGATATTGATTATGAAGCTGTTTTCTTTATAAGGAACTAAAAAAGGTAAATAAAATCTGTAATTTTTTATTTACAGACAGTATCATAATCATTATTTACCATCTACACTAAGTAGACTAATATAAAAGGAGATGGTTCCCAGAAAATAGCTTATTAAATAGAACACCTAAGCTCATTTACATAATAAAGATATCTAGATTACTAATTTATTTAGTACTTCTCAACAATCGTCTGTCTGGTTCTAATGAAACTATAATTCAGATCTTTAGCTCTTCCCCTTTAAATCCAAGTTACATTTTATATCTTCCAGTTGTTAAGAGTGTTAGATATTATTCTACATCTTTAGTTTTTCAGAAAGTCCATGAGTTTTGACAGTACAACTGTTAAAGTTTCAATATATTACTTTAAGCTTATCTATAAGACATTTTAAAATATCCAACTTAGTAATCATTTAGTAATTGAAGGTTTAAGGCCACATTTTAACTATATGGTTGTTTATAAAAGTGTGCTGCTAATGAAGGTCTTTGCCATTTAAAAGAAGGTATTTTTTTTCTCCTTTAGCTTGAGATGTTAGACCTAATAAAAATGAATGTCACCTTACATATCAGTTGAGAGCCCAGAACCTGTGATCCTTAAGCATAGAAATTAGTATTTTCCAAATCCTGCTATTAAAAGTGAATTCAAAAGAAACAACTAAGAATCCTCTCAGAAGCCCTTTCCTTTTCCTCTCATATACAAGATTAATTGTTTTTTGCTTCTTTCTGTCTTTCTTAATGGTGTAAGTGTGGGTAAATGTCTGAATAGATACCAGATTAGTTTTAATCTCCCAAATTTTAGTAGAGACACATTAATGCAAAAACTATTACTCATATTGATTTGAGAATTTTCAATAGGGAGTTTCTTTTAATAGTTCTTGTCTTTGTGAAAAATAACCAATGCATAATTTCCCCTTTTTAAGAATGGATCACAGTTTAGGGAAATGAATAAATCAAAACCCATCTGATTTGGTTAAAATTCAAAACCAGTAATCACTTCAAGAATAATTAAAATAGTGACCCAATTCACATTCTAATAGCATGTGGGCTGTAAAGGGAAAGGCAGATGAGACTCCTGTTTAGTCTTCTTTACTTACCCTGGTGGCTGGGACATTCTCTGACCTCATTATTATTGGTCACTCTTCTCAAGATCAGAAATGAGAATATTTTCTTCTAAATGTACCGTACTAAAGTTGGTTGCAGGATAGTAAGGATTCCGAAACCCTGCAAGTCTCCCGAAGAAACCACCGTTATGCTTGTAGATGCAGAAGGAAAGAGTGCAAATGGCCACAGTGACTATGAGTGTCAGGACTACCACAAGAGGAATGATGCTGTGACTTGGTCCTGAAAGAATATATATATATTTTTTTAAAAGAAAAATGTCAATGGCGATGAAGTAATGTAGATACTGTCATACAGTTGCTTTCTATCTTATTATTTCCAAGAAAAATCAAAATGTTCTGTATGGTTTCAAACGTACCTTTTTCTGGCAGCTCCTCTGCAGTGCGAATATCTAAGATCAAATACAAAAATTAAAATGAGGTTTTTCTTTTAATTCAGCAAAAATATGTCATTACTTACACAGGGATCAGCAAACTATGGTCCATGGAACAAACTGGGTCACCTGTTTTTACAAAAAATGTTTTACTGGAACTTAGCCACACTCATTCATTGATGTATCGTTACAGCTGCTTTCGTGCTACAATGCCATGTAACAGAGACCATATGGCTCCCAAAGTCTAAAATGTTTACTAGCTGGCCCTTTACAAAAAAATTTGCTGACCTTTGATTTACTGTAATCACTGTTATTAGTGCTCACAAACACACACCCTGCTTTTTTTTTTTTCAAGCCAAAAAGTTTTCATTCAGTTCCAGCACTGTGCTGCAATAAATATAGAGTAAAATATAAACCCTGCATACAAGGAACTCACAGTTTTGCTGGGATCTCATATGGAGTTTGTCCAGCAATGATAATCTGCCTGCCTCTTTACAAGGATTTTTAAATCAGCATCTTCTCACCTTTGTGGTCTTATGGGTCTTGGGGAATGAGCAACAGCTTCTCCATCCAAAAAGTTAGAGAGTTCCTGTTTTAAAACTTTCTACTGTAAAAACACATCTTTTAAGTGATGTTATATCAAAATGTGAACTCTTCTATTTTTGATCTAGGTAAAGATCCAGAGAAAGATATAGAGAATGAACCAGAGGAAGAAGAAGAAATGGATTTGTGAGTTAAAAAAGTGCCTTGATGTCCTACTGATGCGCATTCACTCTGATAGACATGAAAAAAATAAACACCGTTACCAATAGCAAAACTATACTTTTAAAAAACAGACTTTTTTTTTTTTTTTTTTTTTTTGAGATGAAGTCTCACTCTGTTGCCTGGGCCCGAGTGCAATGGTGCGATCTTGGCTCACTGCAACCTCTGCCCTGGGTTCAAGCAATTATCTTGCCTCAGCTTCCTTAGTATCTAGGATTACGGATATGCGCCCCTACACCCAGCTAACTTTTGTATTTTTAGTAGAGATGGGGTTTTGCCATGTTGGCCAGGTTAGTTTCGAACTCCTGACTTCAAGTGATCCACCTGCCTCTGCCTCCCAAAGTGCTGGGATTACAGGTGTGAGCCACTGCACCTGTCCCAGACTTGTTCTTTTAATATAAAAACAATGCCATTTAACATTGCATTAAACTGTTGAAAACATGTATTATTGTGTTTTTGTGAAGACACTTCTTTTAAATTGATGCATATCAGATGCACAAATTTTCAGAATACAAGTGATAATTGAATATAGTCATACACTTTATACAGTGTACTTGGGATAACCATCACTTTAAACACAAAGATACATCTTTAAGAAAGACTGTTAAGAGTGTTTGTTCTCAGAATAGATGCAGTGGGCGGCATGGAAGGAGCACTTAGAAAACTTAGAGTTTTCTCTGTAGTCCTTGATGTAGCCTCAGTTTGGACAGGCACTTTTCCCATCTGTAAAATAGGGATATTTAAATTGCTCCACAACCTTGGAAAGCTGCTACAAAGGATGAAAGAGGTGTCATCTGCATAATAGGAAGCTTTAAAGTCCTGTAAGACATGAAGTGTTTCTGATTTGTTCTTGATATTTAAACGCTAGTGATAACTTGGTCACATTATTTATCAGGCTTAGCCATGTTTTTCACACAGAATTGAGACTCACATTGTGGGGGTTTCAGACATTGGTGCCCACACCTGCAGTGTTTTCTCCTTCATTCCCAGTATCAGATCAGTCACCAAGGCTGGTGATTCTCTCTTCCTATTTCGCCCCTCCTCTTTCATTCCTAGTTCAATTACTTAAATTACAAATGTTTCTCTTCATAGCCTCATGAGTTCTACTTCATCACAGGTGTCTACAGAGCACATAGGGGTTTGTCTCTTCCACCACAAAGTTTAGCTCTTTAGCCTGGCACTCTCTGTGAAAGGATCCTACATTACTGTCCAATTTTATTCCCATCACCCCCTAACGTGAGCCCTTTGCTCTACATTCTTAGTTGCTGCCTTTAATCAGGCTGGGCCTTTTCCTCTTCTGCTCTAGCTTCTATAATTCTCTTCATCCTTTGGGATCCTAAAACCTCACGTCTGCATACTTCTCTAGTAGTCCAGGCCACAGCGATCCCTACTTTATAATACTGACATCTAGAAATTGCTGTAATTTTTATAGACATTTTCCCACCATCAGTGATCCTCCTTAACACCCTCTCTTTGGTTGTTTGCAACTGACTAGAAGTTTCTAGCTTAGATTTCTAAAATTATTGTTTTCTTTTTTAATTACTAAACACTAAGTATGTTGCTCATGATTAAGTTAGAATGTGACTTTTAGGACACATTATGCTTGCAACAGAGAATAACATCTCCTTGTCCACAACAAATGTACATAAGCCTAGATTATATTGCCTGAGACAAAACATAAACCTTAAGAATTCTGAATAGCAGTCACCAGAATGAAGGTTGCTGGTTTACATTCCTAGTTGTATTTGCTTGAGGGAAAATGCTTTTTTGTCCATTAGGTGATCAACCAGGGTAACACAAGAAAAATCATAGTCTTTTAGCTGATTTATAATGATTTTTTTTTTTTCCTATCAGAGAAAGAAGGAGCTGAACTATTCTCTGACTTGTTTGGTGTAGAACATGACAATAATGTCAGAATCTATCTGAATATTCTCTAAACTTGGATTTTAAAACCTTTAAATGCTGAAGAAATCAGTCACATTAGTTAAGGTATAATCAAAATGAAGAATTACTCTCTGATTTTACCTACCTGCCTTCATTTTACATATAAAGCCCTTTTTTTCTTGACACGGGGATAGCTGCCATAATCCTTCCGGGATCCTCAGGGCGACACAATGATGGGGCTTGAAGTAGTCTGTGTCTGGCTTCCGAATGCCCCAGTTTGACTGGTCTGTAGGAGTTCCATCAAACCACTTCATGGTTTCATCTGTGAGAAAATCGCTGACTCATTATGAATTATGTGCATGGTTACCAAACATACTAAGACTGGAATTAACCATAAAAAGCACCCCCTGAATTTAATGAGACTCTTGAACTAATACATTCAACTCAGTAAATATAGTCATGTACTCAGCATCAAAAGGTAGGCGTTAATAAAGTTGCCTCTTTATTTTAGGTACAGTGTTCTAATTTAGGTCATTTAGGTTATCATGTTTCTTAATGTGACAGTTTGAATTTTGAAATATTCCATATATATACGATCAATTTAAAGAAATCATTTGATAAACAAAACTAATTGAGTCAAGAAAAATCCTTTGAAGTCCTAACATCTTCATCATTACAAAATGGCTTGCTTTCTAAAAAGATTTTACAGTGAATTTCTTTAATAGCAAGCCAGCCATGTACCAAAGGGGTAGGGGCGGTAGGACAGTCCATCCCATGTGTGGGCAATAGTGTATTGTCTGAAAATAATTTAAAACTAACAATACAGCTAACTAAAAGTTGGTCTGCTTTTTATTATCACCATCTGCTTGAAATGCTGAACAATGTTGGTGATTAAAATACTCCTCCTCGAAAGGGTAGGCTCACCCCCCACCTTGGTACACCACTATAACAAGCTCTCCATACCAATTAAAATAATTTTCTTCACAAGTACCTTTCAATAACCATCAATTACATAAAGAAAAGAATACCATGATTCCATTTTATTACAAACTCTGGTTTTTATGAGTAACAAATCAGAATCCTAACAGCACAGTTTATCATGGAAACATTTCCATAACTCTATTGTGCTTTTATAACATTTAGAAACCTGGGATATTTTCAAGTAAATATGGTTTTGGTATGCGGTGACTAAGTCTGTGAACACAAAGTTCCAGTCAAGCATCCTCCTGCTAAGCATAAAGATAAACATGTTATTGTTTGTTTGTTTTTATTTTTGGTGTTCTGGGATTATTTTAAAAGACAAAAGCATAGAGAAAAGGGTTGCAGTGTTGTTTTTGGAAGAAATGGCTTTAGGCTTCATGCTATTTTTTTTCACAGAAAATGTATCCAAGGAGAGTTTTCTGGCTCACAGATGCCATTATCATCAGCTTTAACAACCATGTATTTATTTATGTCCTCTCCTCTACCCAAATCACTTACTGTTACCATCAAATTGAGCATTCAACCAAACCATCTGGACAGAAGAACCAAAAGCAAACAGCTCTTCTAGGAGAAATGCATTTTCAGCCTCATCCTTGATTGTTAAAAGATTAGAACCTATAAGAGAGACAAGTAGCAAAGGAATATTTGTGTTTACACATAAATATACTTAAAAAAATGTTTCCTATACCATTATTTGTAAAGCTCAGGTTTTGAAAAGTGAAAATTTCCATTGTAAATAAGATACTTTAAATTAAAAAAGTAAAACCACAGTTTTAAAAAGATATAAGCTTGCACTTCAGAAGTTAAGGCATAGAATATTAATTTTAGGGAACATTCAAAATTCATAATGCAAATGCATGCAAAAGGAACGTTTTCTTCAGAAAGTGCAGTATGCTGAGACATCATCTTAGGTTTCCAAATTTACACTGGACACTGTTTCATATAGTAGCTGTCCTCCAAACAAGAAATTTTAATAGTATTTATTTTTTCAATAGTTTTTGTTGCTTCTAAAGTCACTAAATAATGGGATGAATAAAGTAATCCACATTGTTTACTGAAATGGCAAGAAGGAGCACATTAAAGCATTTTTACCATCACAAAAACAATTACCTTCCTTTTTGCAAAATTCATGAGCAGCCTCAAAACTCATACTGTCCAGGACTGTAGAAAAACTGTAGCAATTACTTTTAAATTTTATCCAGGGAATAGATGTTTCGGAGCACAACTCTGGGTGTTCAGATGGTCTTGTTTCTGTGAAGAAAAACCAGTTATGATTTCAGGGTGGTGACTGGGTTTATTTATTGAGATAAATATGATACTACATTTTATAAAAGACCAAGCTAAATATATGTAACAAGATTTTCATGGTAATACTCCAAAAGATTGGGTTTCATGTAAATGATTATAAAACTACGACCAGTTTATAGCATTTCTGACAGAAAGAATCTTTACCTAAACATAACAAAATATGCTAATGCACAGCTTTGTAGGCTTAGTTTGGGTGCTGCCTGGGTGAGCGGGGCTCTTTCATGTTTACAGTTAGCATCCTAAAGGTTGGAACAAGCAGGGGCTATGACTCCCAGAGAGAGTGGCAGTTGACTGACGCTGGCAAAAGAGATTTCCAAATGTATGCATTTCATGCAGTGCTGTGTATCACAGATTTGAAAAGTCCTTACCCACTAATAAACCTATGAAAGAAAATAATGCATTCAATAAAGTATCATAATGTAGCATAACATAAAATAAATAAGGGAACTCCAGGGGGACTTTATTTCAGAGAGCCAGCATGAGAGACACATCCATGCTGAGATCCTGGCTCCACCACTTACTGGCTGCGTGGCCATGGGCATGTTACCTTGCACTTGGTTTCTTTATCTATAAAAGAGAGCTAACAACAAAATCTTTAAAATTTTTTTTTCTTAAATTACAGAAAACTTTTTAAGAGACAAAGTCTCACTCTGTCACCTAGGCTGAAGTGCAGTGGCAAAATCACAGCTCACTGCAGCCTCCTGGATTCAAGTGATCCTCCAGCCTCAGCCTCCCAAGTAGCAGACTACAGGCACGCACCACCAAGCTCAGATAATTGATTTTTTTTTTTTTTTTTTTTGTAGAGAAAGAGTCTCACTGTGTTAATCAAGCTGGTCTCAAGCTCCTGGTCTGAAGAGGTCCTCCTGCTCTTGCCTCCCAAAGTGCTGGGATTTCTGGTGTATGCCACACAGCCACCTTCCTTACAAGTTGAGAAGTTTCAATGAGTTAGAGCCTGACACTTCTTAAGCATTCAATAAATGCATTGTTATTGAAAGGACAAGATTCCAAAAAAAGGCAAGAGCTAATAAAAAAAAAAAGGAGGGGGGGAAGGACAGCTTTTATGGTGTTTTAGAAGCACAATTAGCTTTTCCAAGATACATGTGGCTATCATTTACATTTAATCTGGATTGTTTTGATCTAAAGGTATATAATTTGTATGTTATTTGATACAGTACCCAGAATGCAAGTAAATACATGCACTTTTACTAAATGAGAGATTTAAAAGGAGGCCAGCGTGTGTTAGCGAATTCTGTGCAGGAAACCTGATTTCTACTCTTGGTACTGGTGATGGACAGCTGTGTGACACTTAGGAAGCTATTTAATGCTCTGAATTTACATTTCATTTTTAATAAAGGGGTTAGCACAGGTGAACTTTAAGTGTAAATGAGATATTATGTAAAGTGCAGAGCCAGATAGCTACAAAATATCCAAACAATATCACCATCATCTTATTGTAGCTCTGGAATCCTATCCATCTTTGATTTAAACTTGAATCCTCAAAGTCCTCCACACATGCTTGAAGCCCATGTTTCTCATCTAATTTCCCACCCCTCCCTTACGCCTAACCTGCATTCAGGCAAATTCCAACATCGGCTTTGCCTTACACAATCCTAGTCCTGCCTTCCTTCCCCATTTTCATCCAGCTTTTCTGCTCAGAATGCCTTTCCATGTCCCATTATTAGCCATCTACACCCACTCATTTATCAAGGCCCATCTGCACTGCCGTGTCCTTCAAGAAGCCTTTCTACCTTTCTCCAAATGGATACAATGCATTCTGTTTCTTGATAACCCCCACAACATTTGCTACCTCTCTTGTATCATTTTGTAGTTCTGTTTTTCTTTACATCACCCACCAGACCAGAGGCTTCTTGAAGACAGAGACTTCTTACTATACTCATCCTCATATCCCTAGCTTAGCATAGTGCCTTGCATACAGTAGTTACATAGGGTATATTTTTGAGTTGAATAGAATTGTACCTACCAGGGGGCACATGACAAATGGCACCTTGCAGAAATGACTCACAGGCTGTGCTATGCCAGCGTCCGTTGGTGTCGGCAAAAACGCAGTCACCATGGAGGGAGGACTCCTCGTCTTTCCAAAAAGTGAAAGAGGATTTGGTGCCATCAGACCAGTCAAAATTAAGACCATTCTGTGGAGGAAAACTGAGCCATCATTTCCTTGCCATGACTGCTGGCAGCATCACCCAATGTTATCTGAGCATACTACAATTCCCACATCGATTGCTATTTTCACACACCTGTTTAAAGAGGGGCGAGGACATTTGTGAATACAGCTTGACAAACACGAATATCTGCCACAAATGAGATCTTTTTTGATTTGTAGGAATTCTTGGCTCCCTGCCACTATGATTTTCTAGTAAGCAATCAGCGTGAAATTGGACCAGTACCTTGTCTTTTACAGTGAAATACATTTCAGATCGATCAAAGATTCAAACATAAAATTAAAAATGTAAACATGTTAAAGAAAACTTGGTTAAATTTTTTTGTACTGTTGGTATGGGGAAAACCTTTCTAAGTCATAGAAAATCCAGAGGCCATAAAGTAAAATTGACTACATAAAGTTAAAACATTCTGTACTACATGATGCAATAAATCATCATGAAATACCATTCATTTATCTCTCCCACTGGCAAGGATTAAAATTTTGAGAATACCTGGTGTTGGCAAGGATGTGAAAAAATTAGACGTTATCACATGCTGTTGTTGGCATGTAAATTGGTGCAAACTCTTGGAGGGCAATTTGGTAGTACTTGTCAAAATTTAAAGTGTATGCAGCAATTTTACTTCTAAAAAATTATCCTACTGGAACAAGGATATTTCATGTGCATTGTTTATAACTGTGAAAAACAGAGAAGAACCCAAATGCCTATTCACAGGAGAATGGTTTAATAAGTTGTAGTACATCCTTACATGCCGTGTTCTAAAGAATTCACGAGATTTTTATGTGCTGACATGTGAAATTGTAAAAGATATATTAAATTAAAAAGCAAGTTTAAAGACAGCATATAGAATAGGATCTCATTTGTGTTTGAAAAATAATATACATATTCTTCCATTACGTGAATATATATGTGCATACATGGAAAATTTCTAGATGGCACGCAAGACAGTGTTCACAATTACTGACATTAGGGAGTAGAACTAGGGGTCAGGATAGACTAGTGTACTTTTCGCTACTTTGAGTGTACAATATTTTTATTTAAAAAATGAAAATAACGTATTCTCTAAACCACATCCCTAGAGGAAAATAAAACCTCAAGTGCTTAGTTATAAGGGGTACTGAACTAATTAATAATCACATTTCTAGACAAGAAGAATGATTCATTTTTTTCTTGGAGATTCATTAAATGCCACCAATTCCCAAATGCAGTGCTTGAGTTTCAGATGTGTTCCAGTGCACAGGCAAGGCAGTATCGGGGTACTTGGAAATTTTCAGAGAACCTTTGAAGGGTATTGATTTCCAGACATTAGGCAAGTGGATGTTTACCCTAAAGAGGTGTGTACTCTTATTTTGTAGTCATAGGCTGCTCATAAGGTTGGTCAAATAATTGCATAAAACAATTATTTAAGTATTATATTTATTATTATTTTTGAGATTTTTTTTTCAGTGCTAATTTCAGTGGCCAGATCACGAAGGAGGTAGATGCTAAACTTAATTATTCAAGGATGTCTCAAGGGAGTTAGGATACCTACATCTGTGGTGAACAGTCCAATCCAGTGGGCGTATCCTAGCCGGTTGAGGACAACAGTGAGGAAGGACTGGTGATACTGGTCTGTGATGCTGACCAGCTGTGCTCCGTGCATCAGGCAGGTTTTTATTGCTGCATACCAAGTCATATTTGCATTAATTATTTTGTAAGTTCTGTTGCCATATTCTAAGGTATTGGGCATTGGATACATATCAGATGTATTTACACCACGTCCAGAAGTATCTAGAACAAGAACAGCAACAAAGGTCATTTGTAGCATGTGGATGACAAAGGAGGAGGCAAAGCTTAGCATAGATCCTTGTCACTATGATCCATGTTGATCACAGAGCTTTCTTCTGGAATTGACTGTTTCAAAACGAGGACACTATCTGAAAGTGTAGGTGATGCTCAAAAATGAGAACACTTAGGAAATTTAATGAATCGTTTTTCAAAAACATAAACACTGATTGAACCATTTCTAGAAGATTTCCCGTTTTTGACCATCCTTTATCAAATTGACTGCTTTTTGTTGGAACTGATGGTGATCTTCTTAGGTGGGTTTCACTACACTAACTACACTTGGCCTAATCCACACTGCTCTGGCAGAACTTAGTGCTTATTAGTAGCAGAGAGGCACATGTTATATAGTCACATACTGCATTGCAAACCTAATATTACAGGTGCATATTATCAGGTAAAATACTTGATAACACTTTTGACACTGATAGTCACTATTGTGCTTAATGTTTGCATGTATAAATTCTAAAAGGAACTTTAAAAAATAAAGTTAATAAATTCTTAGAAATACACACTGTTCTTATAAACAGTTACTATTAATATGTCACCTGTCACAGTCAAGGTTTATAAATTAAAAGGCAAGGTTTTCCCACATGTTGTCAAGCATTGGTGCTTGAGTGTTCGTGAGTGCCTCTGATCATGTGAAAACCAAGCCTGTGTTTATGAACAGGTGTTTCCTCTCTAATATGTGCGTTTGCCTTTCTGTTCTGTATTATGTTATATACTAGGATAGATTAAAGGTTTAGAAAACCTAAAGGACAAAAACAAGGTAAGAATTTTTGTACCTTCTGATCCAAAGTGACTTGAATTTCTGTGTACTGGTTTAACAACATTTGGTGTTGGAAAGAAGCATGTGAGGTGTGGATAGGTCATGAGACTGGGACTTAATCCTATTCCTGGCCCTAACTGGCTAAGAGCCCTTGGGCAAATAAATCTTTCTAAACCTCAAATTTATGGTCTCCAAGAGATGAAGATGATCTCCCTTGGAGAGGTGTGGATGGAATTGAACAAGATATCCACACAGCGCACACACTATTGTATGGAGACACAGAAAGCATCCTATGATTGTTGCTTCTTCCTCCACTCTCCGCCTCCGGTCATACTGCCTCCAATAAAAATGGCAAAGTGGGAAACTGACCTTTATCTGAAACCATTACCTCAATATAGCAGCCATACATATGGAAAAACCAAAGTAAAATGAATCTATTTAATTTCTATAAATTGTGATGGATCACACTTTTATCATATTTTTATTCTTTGCTAGAAGTCTGTGCCCAGCCTATATGTCCAGTGTAATGGTTATTCATACAAAATAAAAATAATATCAAAGTAGCTATTTTAAAATGCTAACAATTCGTAAAATTAAATGAAATTCTTTGTATATGTTACCCAAACGCCAATTTGACTGTTTTTTTTCCCCACTGAGTTATATGTCTGTATTTTTACATATATAAATTTCTCCATATGTAATTGATTCCATTAAGTTTCAAAACAAGTGATTTTTGAGCAGCAGGGTTTTTCCACCCATTGCCCTGAAAAAGAAAGATCTATTGGAAACCAAGTTCTAAACTGGGGAGTCTTGGTTTGCCATTGTGTCTCTTCTTATTTGGTTTCTTAATTGTTTTGGTAGATAAAAGACTTTGGGTTCAAGCCCAATGTGAGCACATATGTATCTGGCAAATGGAGAAGAGGAGCAGAACTTGAATAGTCATTGTTGGCTACAATAATTACTGTAGTTGAACAATACTTTTTGGAAATAATAATAATAACTCTATTATTTGTTAAATACATGCTAGAAGTATGCTAAGTGTTATATATACATAGAGTGTGTGAGATGGTTATTACCACATTTTGCAGATGCAGAAATCATGATCACAGAAGGTCATGACTTGACTGAAGCTTATCTACAAAGGAGGGTGGGAACCCATGTGTGGTGGGCACTCCAGTGCCTATGCTCTCAATCACCACTATTCTATACTATCTCTAAAGGAAAATCTACACTGTTAGTCCCAAAAATACCAAAGAGAGAAAGTGATCAGAGGGTAAATTCCAAGAATAAATCAACATTAAGGTAGTGGAATAAAATCATTGTGTTTAACTGAGATTCTCTTGAGTGTGTTATTTTTGTTTTGTTTTGTTTTGTTTTGTTTTGTGTTGTGCTGTTTTCCCAGAGACAGTCTTGCTCTGTAGCCCAGGCTGGAGTGCAGTGGTGCGATCTCGGTTCACTGCAACATCCGCCTCCAGGGTTCAAGTGATTCTCGTGCCTTAGCCTCCCTAGTAGCTAGGACTACAGGTGCCCACCACCATGCCAGGTTAATTTTTTGTATTTTAGTAGAGACAGGGTTTCACCATGTTGCCCAGGCTGGTCTTGAACTCCTGAGCTCAGTCAATCCACCCGCCTTGGCCCCCCAAAGTGCTAGGATTACTGGAGTGAGCCACCGTGCCCAGCAAGGATTACTTATGTTTTTAAGCCTAGAGTTCCTCATCTGTAAAATGGGAAACTTTTACTTACTTCATAGAACTGTCTTGAGGATTTTATGGCAAACTGAGCATACACTCAAGGCACAGTGTCAGGCACATCATAAATGTGTAAGTACCTGGCATGCTCATATTATTTCTTTCCCTACAAGGCTCTGCTGTTCCCATATTGCTCTTGCTATTACAGATCTAGTATCTTTTTTTCAGTTCCTGACCACTATAATGTTTAAGTGGTAACTGAGAACCAGAAATGGAGCTTCCCTGGCACTGCTTTTTCGAGGATGGGTTGATAGTAACATTAGAGACTTCACACGTATGCCACATTCAGAAGTAAAATTTCTATTCCAAATAAGTATATATATATATATATATATGCTAGACTACCCAGAGTTCCACACAGCTCTAGACACCAACTATGGGTTTCTTGGGTGGTGTGGGCAGGGGTATATACCCAGCATTCAATGAAAGCATGAGCTGTTGTTTTTATTTATACTACTCAAGGTCAGTTATAGTGCATTCACACTGCTCATTGACCCTGTTGGCTATTTGTAATAGTGTGGCTTTGGCATTTCACACAGAAACCATTTGGGGGTTCTGCCCATCAGGTCTAGAAGCTTGCTGCATACCACATTTAGCCACAGAGACCATTTTCAGGGTTCCAAAAATGGAGCCAGTATGAGTTGGTTTATTTCCCTGATTCTTTCCCAACATTTTATCAGTGACATTTAAGAATTACCTGAACAGTCAAGCCTGTAATCCCAGCACTTTGGGAGGCCAAGACGGGCGGATCACGAGGTCAGGAGATCAAGACCATCCTGGCTAACACGGTGAAACCCCGTCTCTACTAAAAAATACAAAAATCTAGCCGGGTGAGGTGGCGGGCGCCTGTAGTCCCAGCTACTCGGGAGGCTGAGGCAGGAGAATGGCGTAACCCTGGGAGGCGGAGCTTGCAGTGAGCTGAGATCTGGCCACTGCACTCCAGCCTGGGCGACAGAGCGAGACTCCGCCTCAAAAAAAAAAAAAAAAAAAAAAAAGAATTACCTGAACAGATACATAATCCCAGAACAAAGCAGTAAAACCATTTAATATGACTAAGATAGATACATAAATCTGGTCATCACTCAAGTGGCCTCAGCAGTCCTTAGAATCCCACTAAAGGGCGTAAGACTAGGGTAGAGGAGATTAAATAACTAAACTTACGTAAAGCCAAAGAAGTGCCTGACGCTGTTAGCCATGAAGCTGTTAGCTACACAGCTGTGTAAAACCAACATGGAAGAGAAGGATGGACTTTGGAAATGAAAGGAATAAAAATCCAAGTATTTCTCACCTTGCATTTTTTCACATACAAACCCATAGCCTTCCTTTCCACAGTCTTCAAAATACCATTTTCCAGTGAAATGAAAATTGGGATTACTTGAGAGCAAGGCACAGAGAGGAATGTGTTTCTGAACTTCAGTGGTACTGTGATTTGGAATCTTTAAAATAATGCATATTATCAAAAGTATAATAACATATAGCATTATTATGACATTAAAATTTGTATTAAGAACATTATTTTTAAAATTAAGACACCATTATTCCTTTATTTGCATTTAATAAACTTATTCACAAGTCATTTCATAACCTACAAAATAAACAATTATTGTGATGAGTAAAGTAATTATATTTACGGAACACATAAAATTATATCAAATTACATTAAAAATTAATGTATTAATGACAAACTAATATAAAGTTATACCTACAAAATACAGGAAATAAAAAAGCTTTAATAAACAAGTCTTGAATAAAATATCTTGCCAAAGTGATCTCTAAAAAATGAATCTTAAAACTTACATTTATTGTATCAAATGGAGACCAGTTAGAATATACCACAGGCTTTCCATTTAGCCATGTTTCATAATCATCATTTTGTAAACCTATCCACACATTAGTGGTCTGGCCAAAAAGATTCATAGTAATGAAAGCTGAAAAGCAGGAATACATTATCTAATTTAATACTGCAGAAAGCATTTGGGTAATCACTGAATCCTATTTATAGCTATGATTATATTTAAATGCCAGCAAAACATAATTATGAATCATTTGTAGGAATTTGTTACTTTATCCTTGTTAAGGTAATGCAGTTTCTTTCACTTTCGTTTTAGCTTAAATTGACAGAAATTAGCTGGATAACCTGAGATTTCATCATATCATTAACAAAACAATTTCCAGTGTTCATTAATTATCTTTCTAAACAAAAGAGGATTTACCTACTATATTTAAACTAAAGTAAATAATTGTTTAAATATCAAACAAAAGCATGTAGGTAAATCTAAAGGGATCTAAAAATCATACCATGCAATTACATGTAGATTATACCTGAGACTCTTTTAGCCATTTTGAAATATAGGCCATAAACATGTCCTTATTCTTTCCACTGCTACTGGTAAGAGAAAAGGCTCCCAAACCCAGCAGTTTATAAGCAATGCAGCACACTAACTTTTACAGATATCATGAAATAAAATCTATGGGTGAAACTGAAAATTCACGTATCATCAGCAATACAGTATTTTAAATGTTGATTTGGGAATGTTAGTATTGGTGGGGGGATATTTTAATAAATACTTGAACAAAAATGGTTATGTTAGCCTGGTTGGTTGGATCTTGAGTACTCTACCTTGCTCCACCTCACTTTCGATGGCGACCAGGGTCCCTGCTTCTTCAGCACAGAAATGTTGAGCATGCGTCCAGTTCTTCCAACTGCTTGGGTCTTTGGGGATATTCAGCAAAAGGCACTATCAAAAAATGTCAAAACAAAACATTCATTTCTGTATTTTTCTAAGTGAATTAAAAATGTCCCAAAGACACTGAATATCAGTTTTGAAAATTCTTTATAATTTTCTTGGGCAGAAAGAACTCATTTTTCTTTCAACTCCTCCAAAGGTGTTACAGTAAAACAAAGAGGAGCAGCTTTCAGGGTGAGTTAATGACTTGCCTGCATTTGCAGCAGGCAGGAACAGAAGCAGGGATGCGTTTTGTCATGTGAAATGTCAGAACAATGCCTTCAGCACAATGAAATGTAGTATTCTTCCTAAAAAGGAGCCACCCTGATTGCAAAGTTTACACTAGCACATTTAATCTGAAAAAAAAAAAAAAACCATTCTGGGGGTGGCAATGAACAGCTTAGTTCAATTTTATTTACAAACACACTTCCTTACTTTAAGTGAGAGAGAAATAATGGGGAGTCAAAGCGCATCAGGTGTTTAAATTCACTAAATACTTGGTCACTAAGTCTATTGGCAAGAGCCAGAGAAGAAAAATAAATGATTCCAGTGGGACAGAAAGCAAGGGTATGACCAAAGAAACCTGGAAGAAATAGAAATGAAGGGGAAGGTTGGCCATCAATGTTAAAGGGAACACAAAAAAGGATGTGGAATTTGGTAATAAAAGTTGAGTGTTATGCAGGAGAGAATCACGTCTGTATCATGGCAGAGGTTTCCTTTCTTTTCTTTTCTTTTCTTTCTTTTTTTTTTTTTTTGAGATGGGGTCTCGCTCTGTCGCCCAGGCTGGAGTGCAGTGGTGAGATCTTGGCTCACTGCAACCTCCGCCTCCTGGGTTCAAGTGATTCTCCTGCCTCAGCCTCCCGAGTAGCTGCGACTACCCGTGCGTGCCACCACGCCTGGCTAGTTTTTGTATTTTTAGTAGAGAGGGGGTTTCACCATGTTGGCCAGGATGGGCTTGATCTCTTGAACCTGTGATCCACTCGGCTTGACCTCCCAAAGAGCTGGGATTACAGGTGTGAGCCACTGTGCCCTGCCGCAGAGGTTTCTTTTTTATGGGATGGGATGAGAAATAGAATGATACATACTTGACAGGACAGGCAGGGTTACAGGGTTAAAGATGAGTCTGTTTGTTTTTCCCCGAAAGTTCAATGAAATTTAAGAATGTTGGTAGGACCAGATGGAGTTAGGTGAGAGGAAAAGATAGAAGAGAAAGGTTATAATGGGTCAGGCAAAATTCCAGAGAGGTCAGGAGAAACTTTATGCAAAGGATATTTCATCTGGAATTGCTGGGGATTCTTCTTTCATATTCAATTCTCTCATCAGTGAACACAGACGACCAAAGTGATTGATAGGTCAGAACCTAAGATCTTGCCACTGAGAAAAACCCAGCTACGGGATAATTCTAGGTTAGCATGGAAGCCTACACTTGAACAAGCATCCTTTCCTACCTTATTTTGGAATAGTATCTGATATAGTTTGGATGTCTGTCCCCTCCAAATCTCATGTTGAAATGTGATTCCCAGTGTTGAAGGTGAGGCCTGGTGGGAGGTGATTGGATCATGGGGCAGATCCCTCATGAAGGCTTAGGACCATCCCCTAGGTGATGAATGAGTTCTCAGTTCACGCGAGATCTGATTGTTTTGGAACCTCCTCCCACCTCACCTTCTTGCTCATGCTCTTGCCATGTGACATGCTGGTTCCCTGTTACCTTCCGCTATGATTGTAAGCTCCGTGAGGCCCTCACCAGGAGCAGGTGCAGGCACCATGCTTTTTGTATAGCCTGTGGAACTGTAAGTCAAAATAAAACTATTTTCTTTATCAGTTACCCAGTCTCAGATATTCCTTTACAGAAATGCAAGACTAGTCTAACACAATATCTTTCCCCACCATTCTTTAATTTCCAAATTTGTCAGTTCTCCACCCCTTCCCCACCATCACACACCCCTTAAAAGCAGAGAGACTCTTACTCCTCTTTGAACATCACACCAGAGAAGGTCCCTAGTAAACATTTATTAAGCAAAATAAAAGCCAACAAACCTGAAAATGGTTGTCAAATGACATTGTCAGGCATTCTAAATTTAGCTCAGTGGTTCTTCAACAGGACAATTTTGCCCCTCATGGTATATTTTGATAATGTCTGCAGATTTTTTTCATTTTTACAACTGGGGAGGGGATTGCTATTGGCAACTAGTGGGTAGAGACCAAGGATGCTGCTAACCATTTGCAAAGCACAGGTCAGGTCAGTCTTCCAAAAGAAAGAATTATCCAGCCCCAAATGTCAATAGTGCAAGGTAATTCTTTTTAAAACTCAGTCCTGATCATGTCACCCTTTAGTTTAAACCCTTCAGGAATTTTCCACTGCCCTTAGGATAAGAAACAGAAACCCTGAACTAGCCTGAAACCCTGAACTAGCTTGAGTTGCCAACTAAGAGAGAACATACATTTTCAATTCTTCTGGTCCTTTTTGTCTTGTTTGCTTCACAAAGAAACTGAATTGGCTTTTAAGGAGTTTAATTTTATAACAACTATCCTTTTATCTATTTCCTTTCACTTTGCCTCTTTCCTCTAATTACAAATTCTAAAGAGTGGCACATATTAATTATTGGGAAGTCTTATCATTTAATGTGAATTCACCTTGTGTTCAGATAGTTACACTAATGAACCATTCATAAATACCAATGAACCTCATTGGTTCAGTTAGCTCAATAAATCTCTCCAGAAAAACACCCCCCTCTGCTTCCTCTATGTTTGCCTCAGCCAGGATTTACTAGCTTGACTACGGAAGTGTGGCCTCCCATTACCACGACTTCATTGTTTCTAAAAATATAACATATTTACTAACACACTCCGAAATTGTGTCATTAATAATTAAGGCAAAGCAGCAAGATGAAGTACAGCATCCTTAATTAAAAATTGTTTACTTACTAATTTGTAAAATGTGATCAAGTTTAATGCATCTCTGATTATTACTGTGAATTAAGGAGGTCCTACTCTATTCTAAATGGGCTTTCAATATAAAATTCTTTTTTGTCTCAAAATCATTTCTAGCTCAATATTTGAAAATGAAATTCAGTTCCCTCCAAACTTGGTCCTTTCCCAGTGTTCCTACTCACAATGAATGGCATGGTCAGCATGCACTTATACACATATAAGAAGCCTGAAGCCTCAGAGGCATCCTCACCTTTCCACTCCATCTCCCCAACAGCCATACCATTTGGACATCTCATTTCCAAAGAGTCCCCTCACCCATCCCCCATTCCCACTGCCTCATGGTCTCTGCTACCACCATCTTAGCCCAAGCTACTAATTCTTGCCTGCACTATAGCAATAGCTTCCTAACTGCCCTTACCTTTCTCACACTTGCCCTTCTCCCATATATCCTTGGCACTGTACCTAGAGTAACTTTTAAAAATTTGGTCCTGGTCATGTCCTTCTTTAGTTTTTAACCCATCAAGAGTTTCCCATTGCTTTTAGGATAGAGGACAGTAGTCCAATACGGTATCACCCTTTCCACTTCTTTTGTCTCACCTTCCGCCACTCTAGTTCTTTATGCTTCCTTTAGTTTCTTAAATGTCATACTCCCCCTTGCTGCAGGACCTTAGCACATGCGGCTCCCCCTATTTTTAATGTTCCTTGCCTTTCTGACCACTTCAGTCATGTCCTCTGGCTATACACTTTTCTAGAACCACAAAACTTTCCTTCATCACAGACATCACAATTTTAAATTAAACAGCCATTTTCCTGATCGATTTACTAATGTTTGTTCTCCCTCTAATGTGTAAGGTCCAAAAGAGAAGGGGTTGTTTCTGTTTTTTCTCACCACTGAATTCCCGACATCCAGCATAGTCAAATGAATGAATGAATCATGGGTGAGACTATTTTTAAGGAAAAACTATGTTATGAACAAAATCAAATATTGACTAATCCCAAACTAGACGGTGCAAAGCAGCCATTACTACTCAATCTAGGTCTTGAATAAAAATATGTAAGTAGAAGCACAAGAGTTAATCACACACACACACTTAGAATTTCTTCCTCCCACAGATCTGCTGGGACAAGTATCTTAGATGACTCACTCTTCCTGGGTTAACCCCTGGTCAAACCTCTTCTACATTGTCAAACACAGAGAAAACTATTTATGAGACATCAGAAAAGATGCTTAATTTCTGTGTATCTGAGTTTTAAAAACTCTAAAAGGTGGTTAATTCGTCAACAAAGTGGGATTTTTTTCCCTAGAAACAACCAATAAAAATTAGTCCTGGGCCGGTCGCGGTGGCTCAAGCCTGTAATCCCAGCACTTTGGGAGGCCGAGGCGGGTGGATCACAAGGTCAGGAGATCGAGACCATCCTGGCTAACATGGTGAAACCCCGTCTCTACTAAAAATACAAAAAACTA
The DNA here is from genome assembly GCF_003255815.1 of Theropithecus gelada. Classification (NCBI taxonomy): domain Eukaryota; kingdom Metazoa; phylum Chordata; class Mammalia; order Primates; family Cercopithecidae; genus Theropithecus; species Theropithecus gelada. Next base: position 36,273,901 of record NC_037680.1, read on the forward strand.
GCCGGGCGCGGTAGCGGGCGCCTGTAGTCCCAGCTACTTGGGAGGCTGAGGCGGGAGAATGGCGTGAACCCGGGGGGCGGAGCTTGCAGTGAGCCGAGATCGCGCCACTGCACTCCAGCCTGGGAGACACAGTGAGACTCCGTCTCAAAAAAAAAAAATAAAATAAAATAAAAAATAAAAAATAAATTAGTCCTAGGAAATTCACAAACAAGAAGCAAAGTTTAATGGGACATAATATATTGGCACTTATTTCAGAATTGTGAAGTAAAGAAGGTCCATCATTGTTATCTCCCAGTTTTCCTTCTGTAGCTTTATTTATTAATAGGGAAAAACCATCCCACTCCTCTCAGCTATCAACTCTTCTATTAGCAGTTTTTCTAATAATCTGATAAACCCACCTGTTTCAAGGTGTAGATGACAAATGAGGCAATCTCAAAAATATTTCCCTTTTAAAAATAAAGGAAAGTGTTGAGACAAAGGAGTGACACTCCAGTGGTGGAATTTTAGGCATTAATGTGCCGGGGAAGGCACTGTGGGTGGGGAGACATGCATGGTGACTCTGACACTGTGCCAGGTGAATTGCCACCTACTCATGAAGCCTGCTGTGATGATATCCTTTGTAATCAAATTCTCCTAATGCCTTGAAGAAAGAGTTGTGGAACTATGACTGTTGAATTGCCTGGCAAATGTTGGCTACACATTAGAATAACTGAGGGAGCTTTTAAAAAATACGGATGCCTGGATCCCATGCAGATCAGCTAAATCAGAATCTTCAGGACGTCTCCTGCACCTTGATGTTTTTAAAAAGCTCGCCTGCTGATTCTAAATATTTGACCAGGGCTGAAAACTACTGATCTAGCTGTTAGTTATCAATAAATTTTTTTTATAGAACTCTGAGCTACATGAGGGTGTTTTAATCATGCCCCAGGGCTAGCTTCAGAAAGCGCCTCCTCTCCCCGCCATTCTCATGCATGTATTTATGCCCCTCTCTATTCCTTTCCTGGGAAGCATTCGCTTGCTCTTTTGCCCTGGGTCTGCTCCACCATCACTGCCACCATTCCCATAGATACACACTCTCTACATATGCACAGGAGGACACATGGGATGGAGCTGAACTGTGTGGGTAAAAATCAAGTTTGGGGGAAGGACAACAGCAAAAGGCTGACCCAGAAACAACTATTCCATGTTTCTAAGAATTATTTATCAAATGCTAAGGATTTGACTTGTCATTAATTTCCTTAAAATATCCTCTTTTAATCTTAGAAGAAAACCTGGGCAATACCATTCAGGACATAGGCATGGGCAAAGACTTCATGTCTAAAACACCAAAAGCAATGGCAACAAAAGCCAAAATAGACAAATGAGATCTAATTAAACTAAAGAGCTTCTGCACTGCAAAACAAACTATCATCAGAGTAAACAGGTAACCTACAGAATGGGAGAAAATTTTTGCAATCTATCCATCCGACAAAGGGCTAATATCCAGAATCTCAAAGAACTTAAACAAATTTACAAGAAAAAAACAAATAACCATATCAAAAAGTGGGTAAAGGAGATGAACAGTTCTCAAAAGAAGACATTATGCAGTCAACAGACATATGAAAAAGTGCTCATCATCACTGGTCATTAGAGAAATGCAAATCAAAAACCACAATGAGATACTATGTCACACCAGTTGGAATGGCGATCATTAAAAGGTCAGGAAACAACAGATGCTGGAGAGGATGTGGAGAAATAAGAACACTTTTACACTGTTGGTGGGAGTGTAAATTAGTTCAACCTTTGTGGAAGATAGTGTGGTGATTCCTCAAGGATCTAGAACTAGAAATACCATTTGACCCAGCAATCCCATTACTGGGTATATACCCAAGAGATTATAACTAATTCTACTATAAAGACACATGCATACGTATGTTTATTGCAGCACTATTCACAATAGCAAAGACTTGGAACCAACCCAAATGTCCATCAATGATAGACTGGATAAAGAAAATGTGGCACATAAACACCATGGAATACTATGCAGCCATAAAAAAGGATGAGCTCATGTCCTTTCCAGGGACATGGATGAAGCTGGAAACCATCATTCTCAGCAAACTATCACAAGAACAGAAAACCAAACACTGCATGTTGTCACTCATTAGTGGGAGTTGAACAATGAGAACACATGGACATAGGGAAGAGAACATCACACACCGGGGACGGTCAGGGGGTGGGGGGCTAGGGAAGGGATAACATTAGGAGAAATACCTAATGTAGATGATGGGTTGCTGGGTGCAGCAAACCACCATGGCACGTGTATACCTATGTAACAAAATTGCACGTTCTACACATGTACCCCAGAACTTAAAGTATATTAAAAAATCCTATTTTACACATGAGAGGAGGCATGAGTTAGTAGCTAGAACAGTGTGTTCATGCTTTGGGATTGTTCACTATCTGTACCAGAAATGTGATTTGGAGATTAGCTAGGCATTCCTTTATGCCTGTTCCCTAGAGACCACGCCAGGATACACTTGTTCTAACAGTTGTGAAAAACTAATTGTCACATACTAGAGTGAATTCAAAATGAATCAACGACCTAAATGTAAATGCTAAAACCATAAAGCTTTTAGACAAACACACAGGGGCAAATCTTCATGACCTTGGATTTGGCAGTGAATTCTTAAGTATGATACCAAAAGCACAAGTGACAAAACAAAAAGTAGATAATTGGAAACTTTTGTGCATCAAAGGACATTATCAAGAAGGTTAAAAGACAAGCTACAGAAAGAAGGAAAATATTTATAAACATATATTGGATAGGGGTTTAATATTTAGAATATATAAGGCATTCCTATAACTCAACAATAAAAAGGCAAATGATCCAATTTAAAAATGGACAAAGGACTTTAATAGACATTTTTCCAAAGAAGATAAACAAATGGCTAAGAAGCACATGAAAAGATGCTCAACTTCATCAGATAATAGAGAAATGAAAATAAAAATCACAATGAAATAACACTTAACATGCTCTAGGATGGACATATAATAGCCAGTGTTGGCAAGGATGTGGAGAAATTGAAACCCTCACACACGGCTAGCAGGATTGTAAAATGGTTTGGTCGCTGTGGAAGAACATTTGTCAGTTCCTCAAACAGCTTACTACTGAGTTACCATATGATCCAGCAATTCTATTCATAGGTATACACTCAAAAGAATTGAAAATAGGGACTCAAACAGAGACTTAGACACCAATGTTCATTGAAGCATTATTCACAATAGTCAAAAGGTGAAAACAACCCAAGTGTCCATCAACAGATGAATGAATAAACAAAATGTGCAATATTCACACACACACACACACACACACACACACATGCCTGTGCCACACAGGAATATTATTCAGCCACAAGAAGGAATGAAATTTTGATATATGCTAAAACACAAATGAACCTTGAAAACATCGTGCGAATAGGCCAGACACAAGGACAAATATTGTACGAGTTTGCTAATATGAAATATCTAGAATAGGCACATTCATAGAGATAGAGAATAGATTAGAGGTTACCAGGGGATGGGGAACAGGAAGTTAGTGCTTAATGATTACAGAGTTTCTGTTTGGGATAGTGAGAATGTTTTGGAAATAGAGATGATGGTTGTATAACATTGTGCATGTAATTAATGCCATTGAATTGTACACTTGACAATGGTTAAAATGGCAAATTTTGTGTCACATTATTTATGACCATAAAAATGCTTTAAAAATTAATTGCCAAAAGTTTTAATAAAAGACTTAGTAATACTCAGTGTCTTATTGAATATTATCTACAAGTTTCTCATACTGAAATGTGAAAATAATTTATACCTGGTAGCAAGATTTTATAGTTTCAGAAAATAGGAAGTATACAGAAAGTATCAATGATTAAAAAATAGTGTACCTCAATACTATCATAAAGTTTTAGAGTGCAATTACACCACTCTAGAAAATACCTCACAGTGCTGCTGAGCTCATTGTATCATGAGGCTAAGCTGATACGGCAACTCTTGTTTAAAAAAAAATTATTAAAGACTTCATGTTTTAAACAGCAGTTTTAGGTTCACAGCAAAGTTAAGAGGAAGGTAAAGGCACAACTTTGGGAGGCCGAGGCTGGCGGATCACCTGAGGTCAGGAGTTCGAGACCAGCCTGGCCAACATGGTGAAACCCTGTTTCTACTAAAAATACAAAAATTAGTCAGGCGTGTTGGCAGGCACCTGTAACCCCAGCTACTTGGGAGGCTGAGGCAAGAGAATCACTTGAACCTGCGAGGTGAAGGTTGCAGTGAGCCGAGATCATGCCACTGCACTCCAGCCTGGGTGACAGAGTGACAGTCTGTCTCACACACACACACACACACACACACACACAAAAGGAAGGTACAGAGATTTCCCATATATTCCCTGATCCACACATACACAGCCTCCCCCATTATCAACATATCCCATTACCCCAGAATGGTACATCTGTTACAATTGATGAACCTGCATTAACACATCATAACCAACCAAAGTCCATAGTTTACATTAGGGTTCATTCTTTGTGTTATACATTCTATAAGTTTGTACAAATGTCTAATGACATGCATCCATCATTGTGGTATCATACAGAGAATTTTCACTGCCCTAAGAATCTTCCACAACTTCATCCTTCCCTCCTGCAACACCTGGCAACCACTGATCTTTTTACTGTCTCTCTAGTTTTGTCTTTTCCAGAATGTCATATAGTTGGAATCATATAGTATTGTAGGCTTTTCAGATTGGCTTCTTTCACTTAGTAATATGAATTTAAGTTTCCTCCATGTATTTTAAAGGCTTGATAGCTAATGTCTTTTTAGCACTGAGTAATATTCCGTTGTGTGGTTGTACCAGTTTATTCATTCACCTACTAGAGACATCTTAATTGTTTCCAAGTTTTGGCAATTAAGAATAAAGATGTTATAAATATCCATGGACAGGTTTTTACGTGTACATAAGTTTTCAACTCCTTTGGGTAAATACCAAGGAGTGTGATTGCTGGATCAAATGGTAAAAGTATGTTTAGTTTTGTAAGAAACTGCTGAACTGTCTTCCACAGTGGCCGTACCATTCTGCATTCCCACCGGGAGTGAATGAGAGCTCCTGTTGTTCGGCTTCCTTGCCAGTATGTAGTGTTGTCAGTGCTATGGATGTGGGCCGTTCTAGTAGCTGTGTAGTGGCAAATCACTCATTGTTGTTTTAATTTGCATTTCTGGAGTAGCCGTCCTCAAGTGCCAAGACCACCAGACTCAGGGTCAGAAAACAAAAAGTGCGTCTTGGTCTGATGCTTATTCACTGTGAAGTTTCAGAAAAGTCATACAATTTTGTTAGCATCTGTCTTCTCATATGTAAAATGAGGATAGTAATTCTATATATTTTTAAAATTCAGTGATACAAGAAATACACATAAAACCAATTAGCTAAGAGGGGAAGTAACTCAAACATCCACCAATGGATGAACGGATAAACAAAATGTAGTCTATCCATCCAATGGAATATTGTCAAAAGGAAGTCCTGTCACATGCCAGTGTTGATGAACCTTGAGGGCATTACGCTAAGTGAAATAAACCAGTCACAAAAAGGCAAATACTGTCTGATTCCACTTACATGAGGTATTTAAAGTAGTCAAATTCAAAGACACAGAAAGTAGAACAGTAGTTGCCGAGGGGTTCGGGGTAGGAAGAACAGGGAGTCACTTAATGGGTAGAGTTTCAGTTTTGCAAGATGGAAAAGGCCTGGAGATTTTTTGAATGACAGTGTGAGTATATGACACTTAACACTAGTAAACAGTAAACAAAAATGGTTAGAATGGTGAATTCTATATTGTATTTACCAGAAATTTAAAAAATTAAAAATCAGTGCCACAATATCTAGTGGGTACTCAATGGATGTGTGAAAAATCCAAGCGGCCTCATTTCTCAAATTAACAATGGGAGGAAGATCACAAAGGAGAGAAAGCCCTGCCAATATAACTGAACACTTAGATTAAAAATTGGCTGTCCACAGTTGAAGAGGAATTTCATATTAGCATATGAAATGATGACACAGTTTGGGTTTTTTAATTTTCTAAGAGTTAAACAATTATAATTTGGGATGCATTTTAATTACTTCCACCTAAGGCCTACAAAGTTATTTTATTATAAAATATGAGGAGTGGAGGGAAAGTCTAGGCCTTAATTGAAGGCAGCATCAGAAATAATAAATCTGTTTTAAAATATCCCCACTGGCAATTTCATTTTCTTAATTCAAATCTGCATGGAAGCACCAGCTTTATGAGGCTCCAGATGACATTGACCAAGCTAAGTTATTAGTCCCTCAATTCACTAGTGGGCAGAGCTGTATGCCAGCTCCAGGCAGGGAAAACACAAGAGTAGGAGTTGGAGTCTGGGTCCTCTGAAATTTACAGCTTATTTGGGAGCAGAACCTAGACACACAGGCATGTAGGCACATACATACACATGTGCACACACACGCACACACATGAGCGCACACACACATGCATACACACATATGTCACACCTAATGGAACATTCATACAGCACAATAAATGGCTATGCCAATGGTAAAACTGAGTATAGAAATGAGGGGCAGGATCCAGGCTGTTTTTGACAAAAATTTTTTGTTCCAAAAGATTTGTTACTAAATGGAAAACTCAAATTTCTTGAAAAATTTCTTGAAAATTGTGACAAAAACATTCCAGGTCCTATGGTCAACTCATAGCTTTTAAAAGCCACTTCTACTTTTTGAACACTTTCCAAAATTAGTGTCTACAAAAGTGAAACAAAGGCAACTTTTGAAAAGCAAGCTTACCTTATAGTTAAAATATAGCCATCCTTTGGGACACATTCCATGTTGTTTCGGTGTATCTTTCTTTTTCTCTATGAGCCAAACCTTTTTTCGCTTACAGATACTAGGCATAGAAACTGAACACTCTTCGCTACCCCAGAGTCCTGGAGGAGGAAATGGGTTGAAACGGTTTAGGAACAGCGGCAATTCTTTGAAGCCATTCTCTATTGATCGCTGTTTTTATGACTGCTGTGGTTTTTCATAATTTATTTTTTAAAATCTAGAAACTGAACTAAACTACTGATGACCGATTTCTCTAGGGACAACAGTTAACTGGGAAAGAGGCCAAATCAGTAATTTTAATGTAAGAATGTAGAAATTTTACAAATTAAAAAAATCTAAATAAATACTGCAATTTGAATCATAGAACTGATTAAAATCTTAAGAGTATTTGACTTGTGTAGCAAAAGAATACTTCGTAGGGTAACAATTTCATTTTAAAACCTTCAACTTCAATGTACAGAGAGGAAAAAGATTCTAAAACAGTAGATAATTTCTACTTTATAATTCTTTAGAAAATATAATAATTTAGAAAAATTAACTCAAGAACTTCCAAGAAAATAGCATTTCTTAACACTGACTCTTAAATAAAACAGACTCACATATAGACTTGTCTTCAGTAAGATATATCCTCAAATCCTCAGCCTCCGACAAACTGCTTTTTTTAAAAAAATTTAGAAGAGCTATATTTTCAGAATAAAGATTATAGAATGCATTGTATTGGCATCCAAGTCATAAATTCCAGAACAGGGCAGAATGCATGCCAATTGCAAGGGCAGGCTCAGTTTTCCAGATCAGGAATATGAGTCCAAAAGATGTTGGCATTTTGAAGGAGGGGCTGGAATGCTATTTTCAATGCAGATTAGCTGCTATTCTCCCAGACTCTCAAAACAGTCCTTTCTGTAGGCTGTTGTGACACCTGCTGGTAAAAGCAAGCTGATTAACCACATGGATTTTCTTTTCCTAACTCTCTGCAGAGGCCCTCACACCCAAAATTATTTTCCACGTTTATCCCTCTCCTGGTCTGGGGCACAGGTTAGTTATGAATCTGTTAGAGTAACGGATATCATTATCTTTTATGGTTAGAAAGAAGGGGAATGAGTGGACAATCAACCTAACTACACTGCACTGACGAAGAGAATTAAAAAACCAATCTTCAACCTAAATGTGCTTCTAAATCCAACTTGCAAACAGTTGCCATTCTAAAGCAGGCAACAACCGATGCCAGGTATTAAAAGAAAAAAAGAATATTGACTTGAATCAAAACATTTATTAAATAGGACAATGGAAGTAAATTTCACAGATGTTAAAGTTCTGGCCCATTATAAATTGCATATAGGAATAGATTTTTTTTTAAGTGCTTCCATTGAAATGTCATAGGGAAAAGTATTTGTCAGGCATTTTTTTTTTAACAGTTTTATTGGGCCCATTTCTGGTGCTGTTTTGATTTATGAGGAAGGACTTATTCAGATGTAAATTATTTCCGAGAACATGAATACATGGATTGAACAGAAAAAATGTCCATCCTTAAGCCTTATGGCAGACAAAACTGAACACATCAAATGAAAAGAGAAATAAACAGAAACTTCTCATGGAAATGATGCAAGGAAAAGACTTTAAGTCTCCTGAAAATTATCAGTTTGTATTATAAACCCAAAAATGGGTAAGTAAAATAACCTGTTACAGAAGAAATAAAGCCACATCTGTGGCTCTGATTATTCACAGTTCTTTCTCTTCCTGTGTCCCAATTCTGGTATATCACTGGTGTTCCATCTCTCCAGCTGTGGGAAGATTAAAAATGTTAAGGTCTTCTCTCATTCTGCATGTCCAGTCTCCAACATCATTCTTAGCGTTCTGAGGTAGGGATTGAGGATATAATATTCTATTAAATTTAAAAAATACTCATATGCAGCATAGTGCCTATAGTTAACAATATTGTATCATATACTTAAAGTTTTTCTAAGGGAGTAGATATTTTTTTGAGATGGAGTCTCGCTCTGTCACCCAGGCTGAGTGCAGTGGCATGATCTTGGCTCACTGCAGCCTCTGCCTCTTGGGTTCAAGCGATTCTCCTGCCTTAGCCCCCTCAAGTAGCTGGGACTACAGGTATGCATCACACCACGCCCGGCTAATTTTTGTATTTTTAGTAGAGACGGCGTTTCTCCATGTTGGCCTGGTGTCGAACTCCTGAGCTCAGGCGATCCGCCCACCTTGGCCTCCCAAAGTGCTGGGATTACAGGTGTGAACCACCACGCCCAGCTAAGAGGGTAGATTTTATGTTAAGTGTTCTCATCACAAAAATGAATGAATTAGTGAATAAATAAATAAATGAACAGAGCAGGAGAGAAAGCTTTTGGAAGTGATGGATAAGTTTATGGCTAGATTGTTGTGATGGTTTCATAAGTGTATTCTTTAAAAACCTCTCACGTCTTTGTTAGAGAAGTGAAAATTTATAAGTTAATGTTTGAAGGGTATTCAACAAATTGATCACTAAAATTGAATCCAATCATTCTGCAAATAAAACCTGTCAAACAAAATTAAATGCAAATGAATCTAGGTTCATACCGAAATTCATCATTGGCTCGTTCTTCTTGAAGTCCAATCCACCAGCTTGCACCATACTTTGATAGCTATTAAAAGAAATTAAAAAAGTCAACATTTATTCTACTTGTTTTCCTTTTTCACTATTAAGATTAATGGGGTTGCTGCTAGTGGCTTTCTATTCTTCAGTATTTTACCCAGTTATCTAAGGAAGAGTATACTAAGGCCTAGCATCTTGAGAAAACCTGAAACTTCATTATTCTAAAATATTCCCTCCTCGTTATGAAGAAAAACTGGAATCAAACATGGAAAATAATTTTAGTTTTATACAACTTGAAAAGTAGTGTTTCTAACTCTCTAAGAAGGATTTTAAAAGTAATATTAGAAAATGAATTCATTTTCTGATAAAAATTTATTGGCTTATCCTCTCAGTGATTTACCCTCTCGGTGATTTATAATTCATTGCATATGTCACATGTATTTGAAAAACAATTTAAGGTATCAAGGCATCATTAGTGTAAAGATACTGATTTTAGGTATTAGTCTGATTGCTAAGCTTTAAACAGTATAAGCTTTCCTTCCCATTCAAATAGAGAGACACAATATAGGACAAAAGAATACTACAGAACGCCCAGTGTTTGACAACTAGAAAATTATCCTTTTGATGAATTCATGTCCTTTGCAGGGACATGGATGAAGCTGGAAACCATGATTCTCAGCAAACTGACCCAGGAAAAGAAAACCAAACACCACATGTTGTCACTCATAAGTGGGAGTTGAACAATGAGAACACATGGACGCAGGGAGGGGAACATCACACACTGGGGCCTGTTGGGGGGTAGGGGGTTGGGGGAGGGATAGCATTAGGAGAAATACCTAATGTAGATGATGGGTTGATGGGTGCAGCAAACTACCATGGCACATATAATACCTATGTAACAAACCTGCACGTTCTGCACATGTATCCCAGAACTTAAAATATAATAATAAAAAAAGGAACCAGATTTATATGTGTCAACATAGACACATTTCAAAATATGTACTTTTTTATATAAAATTAAACTGTTTAACAAAAAATTGGAATTTTAATAGATTATAAATTTTATGTTAACAGAGTGATATAGTTATCATCAATTAAAAAACCCATTTAATCTAAGATTGTATTAGTAATGTTGTAGTGCTCAGAATAAAGGTAGTAAAAATTCGTAAGGAAATAGAAGACTTGAACAACAATAACAAAAGGAAAATAATCCTTTTACATTTTATTAATTTTACACCATTATTAATCACTTGGACCTAAGTACAATAAAGTATAAAATTAAAGTACCATGTGCATGCATCTACACACACACGTTAGGGCAGATGTACTGACTTATGACCCAGGAAATTGCAATTCCCTCTTTAACTATAAAAGAGGAAGAGGCAGTAAGGGTTTTTCTAAGACCTGTAAATCAGTATACTTAATGGTGGAGGGGTGTGTGGGTGGTGTATGTTGAACTGTAACTTAATTTTTATATGCAAAAATCCTGTTTATTTGAAGGCATTATATATTTAAATTTGTACTCTCATTTCTTCTGTAAAGACATGGAAAGAAATGTTAAGAGATATTATTTTTCCATAGGAATTTCAGCTCTCCATACAATAGTCCTCTAACAATCTAATTTATAAACAGGTATTTTTATTCTGTAAATAGCGTGGCTGTTTGTCATATCAGCAATTTGAGAATAATGCAAGATGGAACAACTGTAATTTTGGATCCCTGAGGAGTTGTTTCCTGGACGTGTTCTTACAGGCTGAATTCAGATTCCCATTGTCAGACTTTGGAATGGGTCCACTGAGACTGGCTGTGAACTCAGTGGGGGAACCACAACAATTTCATTCAATCATTCAATCTAAAGAGGTTTCATGTGCCACAGGACTGGAAATCATGGCCTGGATTGTTCTCTGCCCCAATTAAGGACCTCTAAAGGGGAATTATAACCGCTGCATCTTAAGTGGCATATTTATTACCACCTCAATTATGGCATGGTAACCTCCACATGGCACATCACAACCTGTTGTGATATGGCACAGAACTGAACTTCATAGGAGATACTAAAAGATATCCAGAATGGAACATCCAATGTGAAAATGGATGTTTGAAATTTTAGCTTAGGAAGGCCACAACAATAGAAGACTTACTAATATGCGTTTGCATAAAGAAATGTGATAGAGAAGTAAGCTCAGGGCTTAAAAAATGTCATATGAACATGCATTTTATAACATCAACTATGTTTTGGTATACACAAACAGCCATTATAGTTAGCCTCATATGGAAACAGCATTTACCAAAAACAAGCAAACAAAACCCCACAGTGACAGTCAATACATTAATCCATAAAGCAATATAAGGAAGAACAACCTGTCATCTTTTAAAATGCTCCCATCAAGAATGACAAAATGATATTTTGGAGAAGGACTAATAGATTTGATGTGTATTATAAGAAGCATTTAGAAATAAAAATTTAATAAGAATGGTAAATTGCCGTTTCAAAATGACAATACTGCAAAACGGTGTAAAAATGTCAGACAGGTGGACTGATTAGCTAGTAGTTCGTGTCAAACAAGTCCTAAAGTGCTTGCAGCTTTTTTTCAGCATTAATGTGATTACCAAGATGGCTCAAAAAATAAATTCACTCTGATTATGCTTTACGGTCTTCTGTTACTCAAAGAGTGGGAGAGAAAAATTGACATTCTTTTTCCAAGATGGAAACATTTCATTAAAATTTATTTGCTTTGGGTTTTTAAAATTGTATCTAGCTTTCTTGCTCATAATTAATTTTTTGACACTGCAACTAAATGTTAGTTTTGTTTTTCACAATTCTAATCACTGCTCTTTTTAGGGGAGCCATACAAAGCACATATGTAATTTAAAAAATATTTAATTATTTATTTGTGCTCTTCCTACATTTATAAGATAGATGTGAGACAGAAGTGAGTGGAATGATCTCTACACATCTTGTTCCTCGTCATGGAATGAAATAACTTCTGGATTGACCCATTGCAGTAGGATGTTCTTAGGTACAGGGTTTCTTTCTTACAAAATGTGAACACCACTATCACCACCACCACCATTAAGTGCCCAAGGTAGGCACAAATTATGCACAAATAAGAATTTCTTGGAAAGCTACAACTTTCTTCTTTCCAATTTGATATCCTTTCCCCTTGGACCCTGCTATAGACTTAATGTTTGTGTCCCCCTAAAATTTACATATTGAAATCCTAACTCTCAAGGTGATATATTACAAGGCAAGTGGCAGGTGATAAGGTCATGATGGCCGTGGGGGCGTCTCATGAATGGGATCAGCGCCCTTAGAAGGGGGCTCTGGAAAGTTCCTTTGCCCCTTCCACTCTATAAGTATATATATGAACCAGGAAGTGGGCATTCACCAGGTATCAAGTCGGCCAATGCCGAGATCTTGAGTTTCCAGCCTCCAGAAATGTGAGCAATAATTTTCTGTTGTTTGTAAACTGCGTAGTCTATAGTGTTCTGTTATAGCAGCCTGAAAACACTAGGACAGTCCCCCTGGCCCCGTTCTCAGTATTCAAATCCTATACCTTCCCATAATTTTCTTTTGTAGCACAGTGGGGAGATTAGTCAGCACCTTACCCATGAAACTGATGGGGCATTCTACATCAACATGGTCATAGGCCAGGTGACAATTTTGCCATATGAGGCACCATAAAGTTTGTCTGATTTGAGATCAGAATCCTCAACTAGATCATGGCAGTGGCTATGATGAATCAAACTGCTCAGCCTGTGGGTTTTCACCCTTGCCTTCTATGGGAGGCATTAACTCTGCCATCCCCACTGGCTTCCCAGCTTCCAAAGATTAGGAGATGAATAAGGGGAAAGGTGAAGACAGAAGATCTACTGAAGTTCCCAGCAGAGCTAAGCTCCGTTGGAAAGATCAAAGAAGCCCTTCATTGTTCATGTCTGAGACAAAGCTGGCAGCCATGTTTTGGGGAGGATTTTGGAACTAGCATTTTGATGTAATGAAGACATTGTGCTCTTACATGTCCTGACACCGCTGTTCCACTGTCACAGGCAGCACCGTGTAGGGTTTTTAAATGACTGGATAAGTAAGATGGCCTGGGTTTCTTTCCAAATTCCACCACTTAGCTGCTGTGTAACCAAGTTGCTTAACCTCTTTGAAGTCTTAGCCTCCTCACTTGTAAAATGTACTAATAATAGACTTCCCACAGAGGGTTCTTGGGAAGATTACACTTTAGTACTTATGATGGTACCTGACACGGTTATGGTAAGTATGGCCAAATATCAGCTCTTTTTGGGATGTATACTTTGCATGCCTGTGGATTAGTTTTCAGTCATTCATCTGGTCTCTTGTTATTGCCCTCTGGGGTGAGGAGTATGGTGTCTGGCTAAAGAAATGTGTATTTTCTGACACTATGATATGGAATTGAACATGCTCATATTGAACATTATGGTTTTGGCTTGAGTGTTCCATTTGTAAGAGTGGAAGGGTGACAAAATAGTGTACAAATTTATGGTGGGGAACATTCCAGATCTAGTAGTTGTTCTGCCACTGAGTGTCTGTGGGACCACATGATTGTCATCTAACTTCTCTTTTTCTCGGCTTCTCCATCAGAATGTAGCAGGAGTCCTGACCTGCTCGTACCTCATGGGCTGTATGTGCAACAGACAGGATACAGAGACAGTAAATCCCCATGAACTGTGAGGAAAGACATTTCTTTTTCAAGTCTAGGATGCTTTAACACAGGGCTTCATTTTATAGTCAACTTACAAAGATATAAAAAGATGATAGGGCTAGAAAGGATTCCTGAAGATCATGAAATATGATTAAATTACAGGAAAAGAAAATGGCTTTTTCTTGCTTTCAAAACTTCCAAGGGAAAGTTGGGAGTGAGGATTTCCTGCCTTCATGCCTCCATTGTAATTTGTACTCTCTGTGCCCTTTCTGTTTACTACATCATATCACTTCCAGCTTCTTTATTTTTTAAATTTAATTTATGTTTTAAAAATTGACAGATAAAATTGTACGTATTTATTGTCTACAACACGATGTTTTAAAGTATATATATCCAGTCTTTTTAAAAACAGAGACTGTATCGCATACATTTTTGCATCTTTGACAAATACCCCAGTGCCTGGCACATACTCGCTAATGAATGCTTACTGAAGGAACACACTGACAAGTACACTATTCTTGGCCAGTTTATTTTATTATTTAATAGGTCTTGCATGTTTCTTTCTTACTAGCTTAGTTCTGCAAGCAATTAAGTAGCCTTTCTCTACCTTAAGTTGAAATAGAAAACTACTCCTTACTATTTTCTGTATATTAGTCTTTACCAACTTAAAAATAATGTACTCTTGTAAGATTTGAAGCTTTAAAACTGCCAGGCACCCCCCGGGTATTCCTCATCTCTCATTTGAGCTTAATTTTCCCCTGTGGTGTTTATCCACTTATTTTTTTCTAATATATTATATAATTCTATTTACTCGTATTGATTATGGTCTTTCTTCCCAGACGAGAATATAAACTCCATGAAGATAGGAATTTGGGTCTGTAGAACCTCATGAAACAATCTTGACATGCTCACCATTATTGCTAACAAAGAGTGAAGAGGAGGGAAGTGACTGAGCAATAGAGTAAATCTGTATCTCCATTATTTTCTCTTAATCTCTATAACAGAAAAAAAAATTCTCAAAAATCTATGGTTTTACTGAAATCTATGGCTTTTACTGAAATTTAAATAAATATCCGAAGTCAAACCGAGAAAACCATCCCTCCCTCTGTCCTAAGGGCAAAAGAAGGTGCTAAACTCTGAATTTTTCGTGGTGAGTTATGTTCAAGTACCGCTTTTATTTTGCTGTGGATGAATTCTTGCTCATGTGCAGAATGAATTGTAAGAAGATCACTGTGCAGCCAGCTACAGACAAACCCAAAATTCGACCATTCTGAGGCAAAGGTATGAAAAAGGTATTCTGCATCCTGATAAAAGAGCCAGGGTACATCTGAAAGAAAAAGAAACAGTGAAAATAATGCCGAAAAGATAAATAGGCATGCTAGGATTCACCCCAAATTTGTGATTTGGTCACTCAGCATTAAACATAATTGTATCTACACACACACACAAATTTGCACACACACACACCACGCACACACACAGACACACGCACATAAATAGATAAATAACTTGCTTTTTTTCCTTGGTCTATCTCTTGCAAGATACCTTCACCAGGATTAAAAGATCAGGGATAGATACATATTCTAAAACCACATGTCATAAAAATGATTGACGATACTAGTCCTTAACCATATTTAATGACTACATTTATTAATTATTAATTTGAACAAATTAGCTCGAGGTTGACACAAGAAAGGAGAGGCTTGATTTGAGAAATATAACAACACATTAATGCTATATAGTAGCACTTATATGGTATACGTTAATAATTAGAAATTCAAGAGCTGCAGAGTCGTTCTTACCGTACTGGTACCAGAAGGGAATCTTGGGTTTCACATCTGCAAAGTGAAAGCAAATCACTTTGACTGATCTTGCTTCTCAAGTGCATTGTCTGTGAATTACTTCAGCTCTAAACACATTATTTTGTCCTTCATTTTTAAAAATTTCACTTTAAAACAGGTACATTGTGCTGTTTGGAATATGTGGTGAGTTCTCACACTTGAAGAGGAGGCTCCAGAGAGGCTTCTGATTAAAGAACGAAGGACATGAGCACTTGCTGAGGCCACTGTGTGTCACACACTGTACTAGGTGCTTCCACTTACTCATTGTACAAGTAATTCCGTTTACTTTGTAATGTCAAAGTGACATTTCTCCCGGACTATACTTGCACTATAAATGTTCTGCAATATTAGCTGGTTACCTCAGTTCCCAGTGAACTACCTTGGCATCCTGCATTGGTGTCGCTTTTTCTCATTTCGTATAGAAACATTTTTTGCTAAAATAGTGTAATTTGGTTTACCATGCAGATTGTTGATATTGTGGTTTGGGGTGTTTAAACTGAGAAAGTACTAGAGATTATTAGAAATCAAACACATAGCAAAGATCTTATTACTATTTTTACCTCTTGGGATTTTGCATATCCATTCACGCTTGGAACCACAGTGTAAGGGCAGCAATGTTTTGTTTGCCTTGTAAACAGCACAGTTTCTTGCATCTTCTCCAAAATAATTATTGTCTAAAAACGAAGAGACAACCTGCAGCAGATGAAGTTCATTATTTCTTAATGATGATCACCCCACAAAGTTTCAAAAGATCAAAAAGGGCATCCCTGTACATAAGCATTATAGGCTTCTATAGGAAGCTTCAGAAATGTCTGGATGTCATTCTAGTTGAAGGTTATTTCACATTTGTGAAGAACAAGCTAATCAATATTTAGCTTTTTAAATTTAAAGATGCTTAAAAAAAAAAAAAAAAGCCGGACGTGGTGTCTAACACCTGTAATCCCAGCACTTTGGGAGGCCGAGGCGGGTGGATCACAAGGTCAGGAGATTGAGACCATCCTGGCTAACACGGTGAAAACCTGTCTCTATTAAAAATACAAAAACAAAAAATTAGCCGGGCGAGGTGGCGGGTGCCTGTAGTCCCAGCTACTCGGGGAGGCTGAGGCAGGAGAATGACGTGAACCGGGGAGGCGGAGCTTGCAGTGAACAGAGATCGCGCCACCGCACTCCATCCTGGGTGACAGAACAAGACTCTGTCTCAAATAAATAAATAAATAAATAAATAATTAAATAAAAGAAAAATAAAAAAAGGTACGCTACTCCTTTCTACAGAAGGAATAAATGAAATGCAAGTTTTTTTTTTGCACCTTTTTCCGACTGGGAACATTTTCTAGCCTTGGGATCCTGGGTAGACTTAGGGACTCAAGGGTGTGCCAGATCTTGGTATTAACTTTGATTTTGATTACTTTGAACATATGCTAAGTTTTTTTGCCTCTAATAACTAAATTCTGAGCCATAGTTAGCTTTAATCAGGAATCTATCAGGTCACTTTCCATGAATGACCACATAACTCATATAATTCACATTACAAGGGTATTAAAGACTCAACCTTCTCAATTATTTAATGACTACCTCACAGAAGAATGGATGGACAACAAGTAAAATTGGGGTAAAAATTTGGGGGAAAAAAGGATGCTTTTAAATCCCTTATGTTCTTCCTCAAACATGTACACCGTCATGCAATAATTCATCTATCTTAAATATGTATAGCCTCAGGTTCAGAAAATTGTGATTTGAATTCATTTTGTCCAGCAGATATTGGTGAGAAGCTCGGCCACTGCTTCATGGCCTTATCTAATTTATTCTGACCCAGATTGTCTATTCCTCTCCTATTACTAATGAGTTTGTTACACTAAAACAAAAGAAAGTGTTCTCAACCTTTATGTATCACATTTTCTTTTTCAAGTGCTACATTGACTTGAACCACCCAGCTGTCCCATGTAGTGGCTGCCATTTATGGGGCAAGTTGACCCTGCTATGCCTTTTCTGTTTTCTGAGCTTTGGTTTCTTCATCAGCAAAATAGATTAGTGGGGCTGAATGATCTTTAAAATCTCTTCCTACTCTCTCCTATAAACCTCTTCCTTGACACTAATTTGAACACCACCTTGGTACGGGGCTTTCTCTACTGTTCTTTACTACTTCAAAGTTTGGCTACTGATATTTTGCCAACCATGAGATATTATAGCATTGTGACTTTGGAGTCAGACAACCTGTGTGCAAATCCTGGCTCTCCTATGTATTATTTTAGGCAAACCACTTAATCATTCTAATACCTATGACACTGAGTTATTGTAAGGATGAAATGAGATCATGTAGGAGTGCATTCAGCTCGGTGCTCAGAACAACATGAGGACTCAATCGACAGCAGTTGCATGAAGTGCTCACTGCGGTCTCTCAGGAGTCGCCCCATTTCACAGGTGAAAGTGAATAATGTGATTTTTCATGTGCCGTAGGATGGATCCCACTTCAATCTAGGATACTACTTCAGTTTTTTTCCCTGTCATTTTGAGAAAAATGTGAGAATTACCGATTGCAACTGAAAAAAAAAACAACGCAATAGTGAGTTCTCTCTGTCTTTCATAGAGGTTTGCAAATATGGGAATGAATGAAAAGCAAGACTTTTTTCCTTCTGGAACAACTTGCTCTAGAAGGTGATATTTCTAAAACTTGCATTACTGTCCTTTCAGAGTGAGGTAAATGAAAAATCATTCTCCAAAATAATCTTCCTTTCATTATGACATGGACAAGGTTCCCATACTCAGACATCAGGTGCTATGCAGGATAGGGAGGTACAGGGTAAAGGGAGTCTTGTGTTATTTAAAAGAATAGCTGCTTCTCTGCCAGAGAGACTCTTCATATGGGAGATGATTTGGGGGGGGGGGACTTTCTGGAGGTTTTTAATTCTTTTTCAGGTTGGTTTGGGGAGACTTTTTGGAGGTTTTTGATACTTTTTCAGGCTGAGATTGTACAATGGCCTCAGAACAATGTGGCTAGCAAACATTTCCCAGGACCTTGCCAAATAATTCTCCTGGTACCAAGGTCTGGTGCAGTTTTGTCATGGGAGCTCTGGCCATCATTTCTAGGTTCTCTTGGTTTACCACGTGGTTCTGGGGCCACTTGTTTGGAATCCATCCCTTTTCTCCAGTTTGAAAAGACTTACAGGAGTTCTATCAGACCACTCCCACGAGCCAGCGTTCAGTGGGTTTCGTTTATTAAATCCAATCCAGAACTGCCTTGCTTCTGTCCTGTGAAGAGAAGAAACAAAAGCTTTGCCTTTCCCATCAAATTTACAGCATTATGTGAAAGGTTAAAAAAATATTCAAAAATATTTATGTATGCAGGAAACAGCTGATGCTACTGGCAGGATTGATCAAGTCAACAAGCAATGAACATTTTAAATGTGCAAAACGCTGTGCTATGACATGAACTGAGAGAAGAATAAGCCTCACATTCTATTTCTCTTGGTTTGTGTGGTTTGCTCACAGGTGATATACAGTTGGGGAAAAGTCAGCTTTTATTGAGAACATGAGTTTCTCATCAGGAATAGCAAAGCCCTTCAGTCAGGACAAGAACACATGAAAAGAAAATTGGTAAGAAATTTTGGAACATCTCTAGCCAAGAGGACCTTTCGCTACTTTACTGTGTGTTTACTGCCTCACTATACTATTTATTCTACTTTACTATGCTTTGATTTGTTGTTCTTTTGTTAAACGTTCATGTATTCTCTGAAAGTCAGCCATCATCATCTTCACTGAATAAAAGGTACACAGGTTTTTTTTTTTTTTTTCAGATATCAACATAAATAATTCTAAAGCCAGTCACCCTGAGCCATGGTAGATTAACTTCAGTCATCACCATTGGTTTAGACTTGGCGAGAAGCTCCACAGAGAGTCACCTTCCCCTCTATGAGGCAGAGTACAAATGTGTCCACAGAGTCCTCAATCAATCGAGTGATAAAGCCTAATTGTGCAATGAACCATCTCACTAAGATCATTTTCTGAGAATAATTTTGAAGAATCAAAGATTTAAAAGATTCAGATGTCAGGAAAGATACTTTATTTTCCTTTGTGCAGAGAAGCAAACCTATTCTGAGGAATTCCTTCTCAGATGTGTCAGCTACTCTGCCTGGATGACACAAATTAAAAGCAAATTCAGCTTAGAAATCCAAGAGATCACTGGTGCCCAGCTGGGCACTGTCATGATGACACCTTACATTTAAGGTTGGGAGAAGGTGAGAATGGCCACCTTCTGTTTAAGCCAAGCACACTAATCTCCACGGCATAGGCTGAAAATCCATGTCTCTCTCCTGGTGTTGTGAACTTTGTCTTTCCTCACTGAATTCAGAGATCTATGTCTTCCCTGCTATATACTGGCTCCTGGAAGATGAAATGGTATTTACTTTCTCTTCATCAGTTTCCTGAAATTGTATAACATTTAATAAACACATATGTATGTGCATACGTGTGCGTGTGTGTGTATGTCTGACTAATAAAATAGAAATAGAAAAGCAGTGCCATAGGAAGGAAAAGCAGCATACCTGCTATAGCTGCTAACTATGAGATCTGGTATGTTTGCTATAATTAAGCATCAGATTTGACTGAATTCTCTGGTAATCTGGGAATAAAGTGAAATATACACAGTTATTGATAATTTTTTTTTTTTTTGAGACAGGGTGACACTGTCACCCAGGCTGGAGTATAGTGGCACAATCTTGGCTCACTGCAACCTCCTCTTCCTGGGCTCAACTGATACTCCTACCTCAGCTCAGTCTCCTCAGCTGGTACTACAGACGTGTGCCACTACACCTGGCTATTTTTTTTTTTTTTGTATTTTTTTGGTAGAGATGGGGTTTTTACCATGTTGCCCAGGCTGTTCCCTAACTCCTGGGCTCAAGCAATCTGCCTTGGCCTCTCAAAGTGCTACAATTACAGGTGTGAGTCACTGCGCCCAGTCAAGAATTTTTAAACATTTTCTTTAAAGATGGTTCTCGCTCTGTTGCCCAGCTGGAGTGCAGTGGCAAAATCATACCTCACTGTAACTTCGAACTAGGTTTTGCTGGGACTACAGGCGTGGCCACCACACCTGGCTAATTGTGAAATTTTTTTGGTAGAAACTGAGTCTCACTATGCTGCCTAGGCTGATCTTGAATTCCTGGCCTTAAGTGTTCCTTCCACCTTAGTGTCCCAAAGTGCTGTGACCCACTGTGCCTGGCTCATATTATACGGCTTTTGTGATCAGATATTGAAAAACTATGATATGATAGATGCTTGGGACTGAATTCTACGAGACATTTTAAGCACGAGAACTTATATAAACAGAAATGACAGTGACATTTGATCTTAAAGCAAACTGGGAAGCAGTTTGTGTGTGGTTGTCATATGGCAAACCTCACTAAAATGCAAAGGCAGAATATGCAAATATGTTTTGCAGGAAGCTAAAGTAATGAAGTAAAATGTGACTTTGAACAATGGAGACTATCACCTATTCCTTGGATTTATGGCCTCAGACCTGGCTGATAATCCAATTAGCTAGGAAGCTTCTTAAACTTTTCTTCAGACTCAGAGAGTCTGACTCAGCAGCTCTGGTGTGAGGCCAGAAAGCTCTGTAAAAAAGGCGTCCCGACCAAGTGTGATGAGAAGCCAGGTTCCTGAGTCATGGCCTCATGTCAGCATTTCCCGTAGGGACTAGCAGTTCTGTGGGATGTCAATAAGTGTTCTTAAAAAAGGGATTTGTGGTCAAAGAAAGTGCTTCCTTCTAGAACCCTTTATGATGCTAATGAACATGGCAAATCTCCAAGACTGTACATTGTTTTGCAAACATATTTTACGATAAAATCTCCTTCCTTCCCTGCAGAATGCTGCACAAGACTCACATGGAGAGATGTCAAAATCTCCCAGCTTTAAGGTCATTGTTGTAGATGTGGAAGATGAATAATTTGATAGATGTTGCATGTTAATCTTGTCATGGGAATGTCCTACAAGGAAACTTGTGGGAAAGGCGAGGAGGATTTTCCTCAAAAAATAGTCCGGGATTTTTCTCTGGGATTCAGGCCAGTGTTTCATTGAGACTTCAGATTTCCAGCACTCGAAGCAGAGTACCCATTATTATAGTTGTTTTCATTAAATAAATATACAGAGCCATGGAGTTGTGCTGATCACAACATCCTCAGAGGCAGGATTTTGTCTGTCACATCTATTGAGTTCTCCAACCAGCTATGCATGTAATGCATGTATCTTCCACAGAAGATACTCTCACAGTGCAGGCTGACTGACAGAACATTCCAAAGTGAGAGGCCAACGTGGGGAGTGGGGGGTTCACAGGAAGGGGACAAGATGACTGTCTTCAAATATTTGAAAATAGCATAGATTTCATCTGTATTTGCTCTAGCTCAAATTGAGGGGAGGCAGATTTCTAGCTTATTAGAAAACTGCTCTTTGAAATCAACCTTCTGCAATGGAATGGGCTTTCTCTCAAATAAGAAGCATTCTGAAATTGGAAGGAATTATGCAGACAGCGGATGACCACGGTATGTGGTGGGAGGTAGCACAAGACAGTTTAGAGTTCTTCCAATTTAAGCTTGAATTTCTAACTCCACTGAATTCAAGGTTCTGTAAACTTGCAAGGTGGATACAGATAAGAGAAAGTTTGTTTCCTCAAATGAAAACTTAGGGGGTTGGGTTGGAATTTAAAAAAAAATTACTGGGACTGTTTTTTTTTTTCCAAACAAAATCTTACATAGGATCGCATTATATACAAAATAATCAGCAGTGGAGCTGGTTGGAGCTGCTCTGGTGAGGCGTGGAAGGAACCAGGAGCTCTGCCTACATGGTCCTCTCATACTCCTGGGGTTCCAGGATTCCTGGGATCCTTCCACAACACTTTGAAAACCACTGGGGTAGATAATTCCTGAGTTGGGCAGGAAAGCTCTACAGTTCTGACTTGAGGCACAAAGAAAAGATTTCAAATATCTAAACAATTGTCACTTTGTTCTTCGTTTTATGAAATGAGAACCTGGTACAAGATAAATATAAAACTATATGTATATTTATTTTTCTTGGCTTTGGGTGTAATACAAATATGGGAATTTTAAACAACTACTTGGGATACTCACCCCTCAGAAGCCATTACTGAGAGATAGAATATTTGACTGTAAGTTTTCATAATTAACAAGTATTTACCAATTAAATTTTGAATGTAAGAGCTCATTCACAAAATTCTCTTCCTCAATATGGGCAAAGCTTGCAAGATGAGCTCCAAATTCTTCGCAAAACGCTTCAGCTTCTCTCCATGTTCTTTTCGTCAGAACTTTTTCACTATGAAATACCTGTATAGTAAAAGAAAATAAATTAACATTGTTATAGATAAGGTGAGGTTGTTAAACTCTGCTCTAGAAAGTAAGAGTAATATTAATATAATTGTCATTATTCTTTATAAGAGCTTGTTCTAGTGGGAGGAAGTAACATTTACTGAACTAGAATGTGCCTAGTCATCATAAAACTATTAGTTCCTTTTACCCTCATAACAAATTCCTGATGAGAATGTAATAAACTCAGTTTTACAAATGAGCTTTTTGAAGAATTTTTTTTCACCCTAAATCTTCTGTGACTGGCATGTACTTGTCCCTCAGTAAATATTTGTCAATAGATAAATAAAGTCAGGCCAAGAGAGGTTAAGAATTTTAGGTCACACAGCTATAAACTGGCAGAGCTAGGATTAGACCTACAATTCCTTGCTTCCAGAGTCCATAAACTTCCATCCCACCAGACTGCCTTCTGACAGATTAGAATTAGCAGACTGATCATTACTCTGCCTGACCCAGGGCAAGAAATGAGAAATGAGACCTGGGACCTAGGGTAGCTCTATTTCTAGAGTCTTTGGATCTTAGTTGAACTGGCAGATGCAGTGGTTCAGCTGTCTCTAAAATCTCTGCTGCTTCTCAGCTGTCTTCATGGTGGCAGGAAGAAGCCAGCTGAATGGAAGGTCTTCTGTTGGCTTTATTTAAGACTGGGGAAAGGGACTGAAGACCCAGAGCTTGTAATCCCAGTCCTCTGTACCCTTCTTATTTTTAACTGCCTGGCACTAAGCCTGAGCCTCTGAGGCCAGACAGGTACACCCTGTGGCCAGCCCTCCCCAGGCTCTTATTTGCTGAGACCAGAATGAATAGCTTTCCAAGTCCTGTGGACCACAGAACAACCTTTCCATCTTTTAAATTATATGTCAAAACTTGTCTCCTCTGGGAACCTCTTCCTGAATCACACTAAATTCATAAATCCTACCACCATGCCTATCACACACACATCATGCATTTGTTGACATATCAGGGTGATATATAGTAGAAAAGGCACCAGACCAGAAGTCCCAAACCAGGGATTTATTCCAACTCTGTCAATAAATAATTGTGATCTTGGGCAAATCACTACATTTCACATGCCTCAGTTTACTGATCTCTAAGGTTTAACTTATTACTGGGTGAGGCCACTTTTGGGCCTATTATTCTATGAACGTAATGTAGGATTATATATGTGTACAACTTAAATCGAGCACATTCACAGCTGCTTCATGCCACGTACAAGCTACCACAGTTCTGGAGATAGAGTCTGTCTTCGTTCCGCTCTGACGTGCAGAGCTGCTGGGGAACTTTCTCCCAAGACTTAGTGAAACCCTATTTGTAAAATAAACCAAAACAAAACCACCAAACATTTAAAAAAATCATATTTCAAAAAAAGTGTTTCTGACAGGATTGTAGGAACTAATTTAAATGTAGGATCTAAAGCTGATTTTAAAAATAGAAATTTCTTCACATACACACACACACACACACATTATACACATACAAATCAACCGTATGCATTAATTTGTTTGATCTTCAGGTGTCTGGCAAGCTGCAAAAGCTATCCTTATTGTAAAATTGTATTATTCAATAATAAAAACTTTATTTGTTGGTTTACAAACAATATGAAATTATACCGCTTAACACCCTCTGAGTGTCTGCCTCCTTCACTTGGTGTATTAACAATATTGCAGGAGGACAGGTCCCCAGATGACCCTTGCTGACCCAGCTCTTCCTCTTTTTCTCGGTAATTCTCAGGCAGAGTGTACCAAGAGTGCAATGTCCTGAGATAAGGAGGAACCGTCCTTATCCCTCCTAGAGTAGGATGTCTTGCAATACTTTAGCTCAGTGATCCAGGTGGCACCTGGGATAAAAACCCAGAAAGGAGCACTTTTGGGAGCCCTCAGCTGTCCTGCAAAGTGGGGCGTGTGCAGACAAGATTCCATCTTCCCAGGGGTGCTTTCCTGAGCCTTGGGGGAATGGCTCACCATAGATCCTAGGCTTTGGTTGCTTCTTGCTGCCTATCTGTGAATACAAGTTGAGCATCTCAAATCCAAAAATCCAAACTCCAAAGTGCTCCAAAATCCAAAACTTTTGGAGCAGTGACAAGACACTCAAAGGAAATGCTCACTAGAGCATTTTGGAGTTTGAACTTTCAGATTTGGGATGCTCAACTGGTAAGTACTATGTAAATATTTAAAAAAATCCAAAATCCAAAGCACTTCTGGTTCCAAGCATTTCAGCAAAGGAGTACTCACCCTGTAATAAAGTTATTTTGCCCATCTTGTTGTGTGGGAATTCTGTCTCACCAGATTCATACTCTGGCAGCCAAGTTTGTGCAAAACCTCCTGTCAGAGCTAGGAACTTATGCAGAAACTGGTTAGGTGTTTGGAGTTCTCCCCCATGAGTGATAACCAGAGCACGGTGCCCTCCTTCCAGGGATTAATGGTATTTCTTTTCTTTCCTTTTTTTTTTTTTTTTTTTTTTTTTTTTTTTTGAGACAGAGTCTCGCTGTGTTGCCCAGGATGGAATGCTGTGGTGCAGTCTCGGCTCACTGCAACCTCTGCCTCCCGGGTTCAAGCGATTCTCCTGTCTCAGCCTCCCAAGTAGCTGGGACTACAGGTGCATGCCACCACGCCTGGCTACTTTTTGTATTTTTAGTAGAGATGGGATTTCATCATGTTGGCCAGGCTGGTCTGGAACTCCTGACCTCAAGTGATATGCCTGCCTTGGCCTCCCAAAGTGCTGGGATTACAGGCATGAACCACCATGCCTGGCCACGTGCATGGTATTTCTGCTGAACAGATAACAATCTTCATGAGGAAGCCTTCAATATCACCAGGATGTGTCGATTTTTTTTACTTAAAAATTATTTGGAATATGATTGAAAGGATAGAGACAGGCAACAAATGTTGATTAAGCACCTGCTGTCTGTCAGGCACTGTTCTGGAAAAAAAAGAGTCCTGGAATAAAGGAATTTGGGATACATGGATCAAATTAAAATAGTGTTAGTCCTGTTAAGAATGCCCATGTAACCTTGGTATCACCTTGAAGCAACTGGCCAGACCAGGCTCTGACTCCCAGTCCAAATAGCAGGGGTGAAAGGGCCATCTCTCTTCATGCTCTGTTGTTTCCTGATTTTCAACTGGCTGCTTGCACAAGGACATTGCCTTAAAGTGCCGACAGTCCTTCACTTCCCAGCTACCAAGTGGATGCTTTCCTCGCATGGCAACACAGCCACCACTGTATCCTGAAAGCAGAAAACAAGCACTTTTAATACCAGACAACTAAAACGTTTTGTGCTCAGAAGACTGCTCTTTAGAGTGTTGAATAATTGACATCTCATAATTAAGCACCCAGACAGGAACAATCAAGATGAAAACGAATGTCTTATTGACCTGATTATGTCATTTCTCTTCATCTCTGGAGAAAATAATGGAAGATGGGAAAGAGAGAAAAGAGAGTGTGAAGGCTGAAATTTGGACCTTGTCTGCTTTGTGCTCAGATGGCAAATGATGAAGAATTAGGAGCTATTCCTACCTGGAACCAAAATATCCCCTATATTTCAATATTATACTTCAAAATCCCACTGTGAAAAATCAACAGTGAAAAATGCATAGTGCTCATCCTCTAACAACTGGATTCAACAGGGGGAAATATGTGAATAACAGATTCAAGGTAGACCATAAAGTATACAACAGAAAACCAAACTGTAAACCTTGGAAGAATGAAGAGAATGAGATGAATTCTCTAAATGAGGTAAAGATCTGGGGGCAGGGACAAGGCAGACATCAGAGAAAAGGAAGAGAGAAACAGAATTAGAGAGAGAGAGAGGCTTTTGTATGAAAAGCAAAGTACAGAGATTTTGCCTCCCACCTTCATAGTATATGTGAGATATTGGGAAATGTGATATACTAGTCACGGACAAAACTCCACTTTTTTCTTTGTGTATGCTTGAACATTTTAGAAGGTAAAATGTGTTTTTCCACAGAAACAATGTATAAACTAAGATTCTTAAGTTTGTCAGCAAAATCTATACAACTCATATGACAGCAAAAACAAAACAAAACAAAAACAAAAACAAAAAACACTTCAAATTTCAGTGAAGAATAGTAGAAAGCAATTCTATTCCAAAAATAAGATTAAAATGAGTAAGAATGAGCTTGTTTTTTTCTCGAATCCTGGGTGATCATTTAATTAACTAAATTCACATTCATCAACAACAATAAAAAATTGTACATCTGCAATGTGCTCAGCTAGGTTGTATAATTAGCTGCTTGAAACAAAAGGATGAAGCAAAGCAAACCAAAAACCAATTCTTAGTTTAGTGTGAGATACAGACACATAAACAAGCAATTGTAATAAATATAATGTGTAAAGTGCCATAGTAAAAGGTGTGTTCGAAGTTCTGGAGGAGACATCAGAAGGGGTGATGGAGCCTCACCAGAGATGTCAGTAAAACATTTGTAGGAAGTGACATTTGAGCTGAATTTTGAAGGATGAAAAGGAGACATGAGTTTTCAAGGCATGCTTGTAAAAAGAGAGTGATTATAGACGAAGCATCTGAAGACTTGCGATGATTCTGTACCTGAAGGCTCTTTAAAAAATGTCGTCACTTGCTACTTGATATTTATCTTGCTTAATTTCCCTTCAGAAGTAATGGCTTCAATGTTTTCAGATACTGAGTAACTGGCATTGTGCTTGTCATCTATGTTCCGATTGTTTTATGCTCATGGAAAGACAAAAGAGAGGGAAAATGAAGAGTGCAAGTGAGAAGAAAGAAGACAAAGGAAGACATAGAGCATCTCTTTAGGAATGGAATCATTTGCTAAAGAATGAGTGTATGAGTGTTTGTGTCTTCAACAGTCCTGGCTGCACAAGTGTGTTAGGCACCAGCATCACCATGGCAAGGCGGTTCTGATCTGGAAGAACTCCCTGGGCCTGTGTGATGAATCAGAGAGCCTCAAAGGTAAAAATGGCCAGTGGTAAAAGAGGAAACATGCTATGTCTCATATAGAAGAAAAGGAAGTCAAGGAAGAGTTGGTGCATCCAAAATCCATCAGATGGCTCTACTGGCCGAGAACAGCTAGCTGGTGTTATAGATGCAAGGTTGTGGGCAGGCAAGGGGGAGAGATTATAGTATGTAACTGCCCCTGCCATTAGTGGAGCTTTGAAGGCCTGTTGAGTAACTTCAGAATGCAGCTCACAGTCCAGCTGGATCATGAACAATAGAGGAGATGCTGCATGCTCTGTGCAATAAAACCGAACCGGAGAAATCCATATGGAAGCCCCAAATACAACATATTTGTGGAGCTGCTCTAGTTGAAAGAGGAGGGAACACACACATTCCTGCTCCGTTCCCCCATCCTTTGAGGGGCCCCAGTGGAACTTCCAGAAACTGCACAGCACAGGTAGGAAACCTCGTGGAGGACTTGGAGCGTGAAGTTTGGGGTTCTAGTCCCAGCACAAATCTTTAGTAACTGGAAACTTGAGGATGTGAATTAATCACAATAGGCCTTGTCTAAAATATGCGAATAATAATTCCTTTTTTTCTCATGGGTTTTCATGAAGATCAAATGAAATAATGAATTGAAAAACACTCTATAAAATATGAAGAGCTAAATATATCCCTGCGATGTTGCTATTATGCTTATGGCCATTTTCATTACAAAAACCAGGATTTTGTGGCATGAGTTCTGCCTGTATGTTCAAAGAATTTTTCAAAAGTTTGAATCAGCAAGTTTGAAATGTAATATACTTTTTTGTTGGTCTTGCATTTTGTCTCACTTTCCCACATCAGACAATGATTAAATAGCTTTGGTTTTAGATGCTATAAGATATTCGACTCATCTTCATTAGTGAAGAAGGAGATGTTTGTGAACCACTATGAAGATGAAAAGTGCTGCAGGAGTGGTATTGGTATTCTAAAGTGGTTAACTTAATGGAACATTTGACCCAAATTTTAGAGTCTCAGCCCCAAAGAAGCAGTAAAGTGGTATAATAAAGGGAGACCAGGCTAAGGGAGAGATAAACTAAATTTATAAGCCTATATTGTGGGGATGCTTGCAAAGCCAAATAATAAGGGTAAGGGTGTGGGAAAGAGCAGAGGCGAATTTTCTTTCAGAGAAATTGTTCTTAAATTTGATAACTCACTTCCCACTGGGGAAGAAAAATGATTATTCTCAGTGGTGAATCTCACATTTTGACAGATTCTCCTTACCTGCCATACCCTCACCCCACTCACTCTCTCCTGCAAACATGAATGGGGAGACTTTCTGTCAATTAAGAAATTCTAATTCACCAAGTTATCTAACTATGCAAAATTAAGTGAGCTGGGAAAACCTCCACTGTCCACCTCTCTGTTCAAATACCTAAAAACAAACCCATTGACCAAACCTTTTTTTTTTTTTTTTTGAGACAGAGTCTCGCTCTGTCGCCCAGGCTGGAGTGCAGTGGCCGGATCTCAGCTCACTGCAAGCTCCGCCTCCCGGGTTCACGCCATTCTCCTGCCTCAGCCTCCCGAGTAGCTGGGACTACGGGCGCCCGCCACCTCGCCCGGCTAGTTTTTTGTATTTTTTTAGTAGAGATGGGGTTTCACCGTGTTAGCCAGGATAGTCTCGATCTCCTGACTTCGTGATCCGCCCGTCTCGGCCTCCCAAAGTGCTGGGATTACAGGCTTGAGCCACCGCGCCCGGCCTGACCAAACCTTTTTGTGCTGGCTTTTCAGTGCCTCTAGACAATTATTTCACTTGAGTCTGCCTACTTATTTTCCAGTTCCCTGCAACAACCCTTTACATCCTCATCTCTCAAGTCCTCTACCCTCTCACCTTCCCTCTCTCTCCTTCTCTCCAATAACAGAGAAAAGTGAAGCTCTTTGGGTAGGCAAGTTTCCTACAATGCTGTGTATCTGCCAGGCACTGTGCTAGGCAATTTATATGGTCTTTTCCCTGTTTAACTTCAGAAACTCTTTGAGACAGGCATTAGTGCCTGATTGTGCAGATGGAAAAATTAGGGCACAGAGGCTTAGTAACTTGCCAAAGGCCACAAACGTAGTGGGCTTGCTCCGGGATTTGAAACCAGATTTATTTGGGTCTACAGTGCGACAGTATCAAGGTACAGAGTGAGTGGGTGGGCATTCAATAAGCAGTTGAATAAATGAATGAATGAGTTCCCCTAAAATTATGCTCCTGTCCCATGGAGCTCTCTCACATTCCCCTGATCCTGTTTCTCTCCTGTGTGTGGCCACAGCATTTCCTTGAAGATCTACTGTCACATTTTTACTTTGTATGACAGTTACTTACATGATTATGAGGAGATACGTCAATGTTCTAAGGGCTTCTCAGAAATTAGACTGGGTTTATCCTTATTTATGTGGTGGCTCGTTTCAGAGTTTTGATGAGCCTTAAAATGGATTGGCCTACTGATGGGACAGGCTTCTTACTACTCCTCACTATGTGCAGGGCACTTTCAAGAAAATAAACCTGACTTGCTCTATTGGGATCTTATTTTCCTTTTTTTTTTTTTTTTTTTTTTTTTTTTTTTTTTTTTTTTTTTTTT